>NC_026005.2:63121826-63256090 GCF_000442705.2 Elaeis guineensis | reverse complement strand
ATAATTGTTGAACTGTTTATGATTGAAATTAATTGTTGAAACTATATATGATTGAAATTATAGTTGAACAATTATTATGATGATGTATGATCATAAAAGAATGATATGATTGATTTGACTCGAATATCATTTATTTATATTATTTTTGAAAATAATATATGAATTGGAAGACAATATGAATTTGATAATTTGACTGTGTTGAGGACCCCGCCAATGGGGGCATATACGTTGGCAATTGACTGTCCTGAGGGTTTATGTCGCCAGCAAGACCAGCGACATGTCGTCAGAGAGACCAGCGACAAACCGCTAGCGAGACCAGCGGTTCCAAAGGACTTGGCTGCCAGATGATTCGCAGCCCACCGCAAGCAGATACGCGGTATTATGATCCTGCCACAGGGATAATGTGGTCATAGTCATGGTTGGTAAGAAGAACTTAAGAAATTGATGAATTTATGATGAAAAACATAAATTGAAATTATGATGAATTAAATTTTATATATGATTGATAGTATGATTATGATTTCATGAAATTAGATATTGATTTTGTTATTATCAGTAAATCGATATGTATAGTATTATTTGCCTGGTTTATTCAGTTAAAGGTATACACTGCTTACTGGGCTGTTTAGCTCATGATGAGTTTTATGTTTTTCTTACAGATCCAAAAAATTAGCGTGATGCAGGATTTCGGTTGGGAGAGCGATTAGAGATGAAGTTAGCTCAATTGATTTAGAATTTTCTCAGAATTAATTCAAGACTTTTATTTTCTTTAGTGTTGACGTTGTCAGACAATTATTTTTCTTTGGACACTGAGTTTTGATTTGTTATTTGAACTAAGGTTTGATTTGTTAAAAATTTAAAAAAAATGATTTAACTTTATGTGTAAGATATCATGATGAGATGCCTTGCATGCTTATAGAAAAAGTTTTCTATGAGTATGCGGCGGTTGCAATGACTCTCTCTTCTAGAGTTTTGATCCAATAATTATGAAATAAACTAAATTTTAATTACAACATTGGCCAAAGGAACCTTATTTATAGAGTTCTAACCTAATAACAAAAGAAATCTAAAATAAAATAGAAAAAGGAATAAAACTACAATTAAGACTTCTGACTCAACTAAGATTCTTTCGGGCTCCCATTGATCTGTCAATCGATTAAATTAGGCTCTAAAATTGAGAGTGGCGGCAAAGTCATCATGCTCATAGAGCACGAAAAGAACTTTTCAAATTGAGATCATAATAGCGATTTTGATATCCGATGAGATAATTACATCCATTCTTGCACAACAATGTTAAAATTGATATGACCAGATGCAATCAGCTAAGTTTTTTGATCTTTCAGATCTATATCTTTAATTCACGGTTTGCACCAGCTAAGATGTCTATATTATAAAGTTAATGTGCCTGATGCTTAAATGGGAAGTTGTTCTCAAAGGATGAGATCTCAAAGCTATAGATGTTGGCTACTATTGACTTTGATGTCAAATTCTGACTCTTAGAATCTTGTCGCCTGTGAGTTATTTATATCAAGAAAGGGCCCGAGGTTAAAAAGGATGTGATGGTATAGCAAGAGAAAAAAATGATAAAAAGCATGTAATCTTTTTATCAAAAGCAGACTCGTTCTTAAGGATAATATTTTTGAATGCATAATGTTAAAAGTGCAGGTGAGGGTCACATACTTGCTGAAAATCATGATTTTTCAGTGGAAATGCTACTTGCTTTCGCCCTGAACCTAGTGCCATCAATTTATGAAAACCTGAAGCTGGGTCACTTGTGAACATCAATTATAGTGAAATAATGAAACATTTAGAGTACCCTGAAAATGAGGAAGCTTTTATATAGTTCCATAAACTTGACATGCAACCAGCTTGAAATTACTTTAAAAAAAGAGGATTTCGACTTTCCTATTCCAGAGTTATAACCTACAACTTATAGGAGATAATACAATTTCAATTTCAAATTCAAATGCTAGCTAATCTGTTATATTTGTTCCAGCTTGTGTGTAACAGATTTTATCTTGTATTTTGAATTTGTTATATTTTATATATAAGCTTGTACAAAGGTTCTATGAATATATAAAAAAATACATTCTCCTCCTCTCATCTTCTTTATGGTATCAGAACCTCCTTGCTCCAACGAGCGACGATCCAAAAACTTTTTTTCTATGGTTGAAGCAACTAGCACCAACACAACCAGCTCCAACACCAATTTCTCTATCATCACAAGTCCAAACCCCATGTTTGGCTCCCTTATTTCTATTAATGTAGCTTCTCAATTACCTCTGAAATGGACCTCCACTAACTACGTTTTATGGAGAGCTCAATTTAATTCCTTACTTGTAGGCTATGAGCTAGTGGGTTTTATTAATGGCTCTTTGTCTTGTCTGCCCTCGACTGTCACCAAAGAGGATGGATCTACCTCACCCCACCTAGAATATGTTCACTGGGTAAGGCAAGATCAATTGTTGCTTCATGCAATAATTTCTTCTGTTTCAGAAGCAACTATGCCATTAATTGCTTCTGCTAAAACATTAGCTGAAGCTTGGAAGAAGCTCAATCAACTCTTTGCAAGTAAATCTCGTTCTAGAGTCATCTAAAAGAACGTCTCACAAGGACTACTCGTGGAAACAAAACTGTTGTTGAGTTTCTTGGCAGCATCAAAGTCTTGGTGGATGAACTTATTGTTAGAAAATACGTCTTAAGATTCGGTCCACATTGAGCCTACAGCAAGGTCTAGGATGACGAACGGAGTTCAACGAGCCTAAGAACAGTCTAATCGGAGTCCAAACGGAGAAGATATGCGTGAAAAAATGACGATACGATACACGAGATGACGACGGCCGGCGGCGGGCTGGCGGGGCCCGGCAGAGACGTGCGTGCCCGGGAGGGCCCAGCACAGGCGAGCGTGGGCAGGCCGGCCCAGCACGTGCGGGTGCCCAGGCCAGCATCCTCGTGCGGTCCATCGTGGACCGCAAGGCGCTGGCAGTCCATGGCACCGCGTGGATCGAAGTCACGATTCATGCGTGGTTCAGAGGCTGGATTGCGCGATCTGACAATCCAGATTGCAGCCAATCATGATCGGACGGCTGAGGACGATTTCGAGTTTGATCAGGCATGATCAGAGACTATTTTGCACAATCAAACGGTTCTGGTGCTAGCCGATCACGATCGGACGGCCATAGATGATCCTAGGTTTGATTGAAACTTTGTTTCCTACTGAAATGATGTTTTTGTGATTTTGGAGCCTATATAACTCCGATTGATGAACTGTTTATTGCGTCGGAGAGCTGGTGACGTCCTGAAGGTGCAGAAAGGCTTCAACAGCTATTTCAAAGAGCTTTTGTGAGGATTTTGAATTTTTTTTTTGAGAGACTCTTGTACAAAGATTGCACCGTGTGGTATTAGATCCTGAGGGTGCAACAATTAATATCAGAGCAAGATGGTACCACAGCATAGGTTGCAGCGGTGGTGAATGAGATAAAAGATAGAGAAGACAAGCATAATCAAGGTGGAGATTAATAGGTTTGATGAAAAGAGTAATTTCTCCTTGTGGCAGACAAGGGTGAAAGACGTGCTCATCTAGTAAAGGTTGATCGATGCTCTTTTGTGCGACGAGAAGCCAACCATCATGGAGGTGCAGGATTGGAGGCGGCTCCAAATGCAGATGGTGAATACGATCCGCTTGTACCTAGCGGATGAGGTGGTGATCCATGTGCTTGGCGAGACTTCCCCGATAATGCTGTGGTTGAAGCCTAAGGAGTTGTACATGGCAAAATCTCTCACCAACACTCTCTTCTTTTGGAGGCAGTTCTATCAGCTGCGGATGACTGAGGGACAGAGCGTGCAAGAGCATCTCAGCTACTTCCAGAAGATCCTCACCGACCTCCTCAGCATTGACGAGAAAGTTGAAGAGAAGACCAGGGTGCTGGTCTTGCTAGCATCGCTTCTCCCTTCGTATGAGTCCTTGGTGACTGCTCTTCTAGTGGAGAAGAGCACCATCAAGATGGACAAGGTCACCGCGGCGATTCTCTAGAATGAGATTTTCAGGAGGGAGAACCTAGCTTTGAGCTCAAGTGGCAGCTTAATTTTGGTGGTTTCTGGAGGAGCAGGAGGTGGTAGACAGAGCGACAGGAGATCGCAACAAGGACGGTCTAAGTCTAGGATGAGGGACTTAAATAAGACTAGATATTATCGATGTGTCGAGTTGGGGCATCTAGCCAGATATTGCCCTCAACTTAAAGATCGGACGATGGCTACTGCAGCGACGGCTAGTAGCGACTTAGAGAGTGATGTCCTGGAGATATCTGATAAGGTATCTACTTTTTCCAGCAGTGGATTTTAGATTTTGCATGCACCCATCATGTATGTTGCAGAGAGGAACAATTTAACTCTCTGGAGAGCAGTGAGGGCATTGTTTATCCATCGAATGGATCGAGTTGTGTGATCAAAGGCATCGGGACGGTCAGCTAGAGGACACATGATAGTGCAATGAGGAGATTGAAGGAGACCCAATACATATTCGATTTCAGACAGAATCTTATCTCACTAAGCAGACTGGATTCGAGAGGCTACAGGATGGTAGCTGATGAAGAAATCCTGAAGGTGTTGCATGGTGATAGGATTATTCTGGAGGAAAAAAAGAGGACGAAAGGACATTACTACATAATAGGGAGCTCAGTATGAGGTAGAGCTTTAGGAGCCAGGAGGAGCTTAGAGCGAGGTGGAGCTCTAAGTGGAGGTGGTCGAGCACGAGACGGAAGACTCAGGAGGATGAGAGGTGACATCGCAGGATGAAATTTCTATTGCCGCAGGATGATACCCCGAGCAAGTCTTTGGTCAGAGTAGACACAGCCCATGACGGAGGTGGGATCGAGCGGCCTGACTCGACTTCCACGTTTGCCCATCCATGAGAGAGCAGGCATGCCCAAAGGCATGGGGGTGAGACGGATCACAGGTTCTCAAAGACAGGTGAAAGTCGAATATCAAGTCGAGATGAAGATTGTTAGGAAATACGTCTCGAGATTCGATCTATATTGAGCCCACAGCGATGTCCAGGATGACGAACGGAGTTCAATGAGCCTAAGAACAGTCCAATCGGAGTCCAAACAGAGAAGATAGGCGTGAAAGAAGAGTGGCACGGTACACGAGATGGCGGCAGGCCGGCAGAGCGCCATCAGGCCCGACAGAGGCATGCGCGTGCAGGCGCACGCAGCCCAGCACCCAAGTGGGCCCAGTGTGGGTGCGCATGCAGGCGGGCCAACCCAGCACATGTGGGCGCCCAGGCCAACGTCCCCGCGCAATCCATCGTGGACCGTCCGCGCGCCGACGGTCCATGGCATCGCGTGGACCGAAGTCGCGGTCCACACGCGGTTCAAGGGCTGGATTGCGCGATCCGACGATCCAGATCGTAGCCAATCATGATCGGATGGCTGAGAACGATTCCGAATTTGATCAGGTGTGATCAGAGACTATTTTGCACGATCGGACGGCTCGGGTGTGAGCCAATCACGATCGGACGGCTATGGATGATCCTAGGCTTAATGGGGACTCTGTTTTCTACTGAAATAATGTTTTTATGATTCTGGAGCCTATATAGCTTCGATTGACGAACTATTTGTTATGTCGGAGAGCTGGTAACATCCTGGATGTGCAGAAAGGCTTCAACAGAGATTTTAGAGAACTTTTATGAGGGTTTTGGAGTTTTTTTTTTAGAGACTCTCGTACAAAAGTTGAGTGGTGAGTTCTTCTTATATTGATTTTGTTTTATTCTCTCATAGTGAAGCTTGCACGCCCCGTAGAGGTAAGCTTGAGGCTGATCCACGTATTTGTATAGTATTTCTTATTTTGTTTCTTCTTTCTTCCTGCTGCACCGTGTAGTATCGGATCTTAGGAGCGCAACAATTGCAACCACTGGTACTCCAATTGATGATTATGATCTTGTCATTCATTGTCTTAATGGAATAGGGTCAGATTTCAAGGAGATAGCTGCTGCCATTCGAGCTAGAGAACAACCTATAAGCTTTGAGGAACTACATGAGAAACTCATTGAATATGAGGATTTTTTCAAACTGCAAGATACAATAGGTGACAACTCTGTCATTACAGCCAACTACTCTCAAAGAGGCAGCAAGGGAAGAAATTACAAAAATGGAGATGACAGTTATTTTCATAATAACAATTACAATACTTGTTCGAATAGCAATCACAACTCTTCTTATAACTCTTCCTCCAAGTTCAATGGCAACAAAGAGTACTCTAATCAAAGAAAGAAAGCTCCACGGTGTCAAGTTTGTGATGGAATTGGGCAAACTGCTCGCTCCTGTCCACGAATTAAGTCCTTATCTCTTCATGATCTTCAAGTGAATTTTGCAGCATCTAGCAATGCAAATTCTAACTGGCTCATGGATAGTGATGCTTCTCATCATATCACCAGTGACCTGCAAAATCTCTCACTTCACTTAGATTTTGGAGGGATAGATGAGGTGATAATGGGGGATGGCTCAGGTTTGCGAATGACATATGTTGGATCCACTCATCTTCACACACCTTCCACTTTGTCTGTGTCCAATGTTTTATGTGTACCCAGTATTAAAAAGAATCTCATTTCTGTCTCTCAATTTTGCAAAACTAATAACACTTCTATTGAATTCTTCCCTATCTCTTTTGTTGTTAAGGACCTTCAAATGGGGGAGCAGTTGGTGTTGTGCAAGATTCGATACCATGTGTTGTAGCAAAAAAAATAATAATAAAATAAAAAAATAATTAAATATGTGGATCAGCCAAAAGGCTTGTCTCTATAGGACATGCAAGCTTTACTATGAAAAAAAAAATTTACAAGAGAAGATCACACCTTCAACCCTAGTACATCAATCTCTCTCGCAACAAGAAGCTCTCCCTCACAAAAGCTCTCTCTGTCTAAGAGATTTCTTGAACCTTTGAAACGACCGCTGTCTGACAGTCTGCTCGAGGTACCCCTGTACCTTTGCTCTCTGTCAGTGCTCCTCAGGCTACTGCTGTCGAACCAGAGGGTTCTCTGTCGATCATGCTGCTACTACCACGGTTTGCCATTCTTTGTTGCCCACAGAAATTTTTAGAGGCTTCAAACCGAGTATAAAGTGTGTCCTACCCATCTCTGGGCTCCAGATAGCACCCAAACAGCACCTGGATCTTTGGGTCTTGACCGCAAACCCCTGCAGCTCGTCCGATCGCGTATCGGTCCATGAGAACATCTATAAACCATGAGAAACTAGTGGGAAACTAGCACCGGTCCATGGTGGAATGCGCGAAATTGGGCAAAAAATGCCCCGCTAGTCCATGCGCTCCCGCATGGACCGCCCAGCCAGTGGATCGTGGTACGTCGTGCGGTTTGGGCCGCGCTCGCACTGGGCTATGTGCGCACGCTCACGCGTCTGCTAGGCCGGCATGCACACGCCCATGCACTGGGCCACTTGTCTGCTCCACCGTCGGGCCTGGCCCCCTCTACTGCTGGCTTGCGCCGCCCGTGGGCACCCTCCAAAGGCTTGTGGGTCATATCAGCCAACCTCCTGGCCATTTTTTGCAAGCAATTTCTCCATTTGGACTTCGTTTGGACTGTTCTTGAGCTCGTTGGACTCCATTTATCATCTTGGACCTCGTTTTAGACTTATTGTGGATCAAATCTCGAGATATTTTTCATAACAATCTCCACCTCAACTCGATATTTGGCCTCCTCCTAACTCTGAGAGCTTTTGAATCTTTTCACCTCCATGTCCTGAGACAAACGCCTGCTGATCATGGATGGACAAACATGAGAGTCGAGCCAGACTGCTCTATCCCATCTCCATTGTATACTGTACTCCTCTTGATCTGAGACCTACTCGGGATAGTCTTCTATGATAATAGGAATCTCATCTTGTGATATCGCCTCTAATTCTCTCGAGTCTCATGTCTTGTGTCTGATCTACCTCCACTTGGAGCTCCACCTCGCTCTGGACGCTTCCTGGCTCCTAAAACTCCACCTCACATTGGACTCTCCGTCAGATAGTAATATCCTCTCGTCCTCTTCTTCCCCTCCGATATCACCCTATCGTCGTGCAAAACCTTTAAAATTCTACCATCAGCTCTCCATCTATAGCCGGTCGAATCCAGTCTCCTCAGTGAGATAAGATTTCGTCTGAAATAGAATATATATCAGATTTCTCTCAATCTCCTTACTGCACCATCATGTATCCTCTAGCTAACCATTCCGATGCCTCTGATCATACAGCTCAATCCATCCAACAAATGAACAATGCCCTCATCGCTCTCTAAGGAGTCAAACAGTTTCTCTTTGCAACATACATGATAAGTGCATACAAAATCTAAAATCCACTGCTAGAAAGAAGTAGATAGCTCATCAGATATCACTATGACATCATCTTCTGACTCGCTACTGGCAGTCGCTATAGTAGCCCTCGTCCGATATCTTTATTGTAGGCAATCTCTGGCTAGATGCCCCAACTCATCGCACCGGTAGCATCTGATCTTGCTCAAGTCCTTCGTCCTGGACTTGGATCATCTTCGTCGCGATTTCCTATCGCACCATCTACCACCACCTGTTCCTCCAAAAACTGCCAAAGCTGAGCTACCGCTGCCTTAGCTCAAAGCTAAGTTCTCCCTCCTGGGAGCCTCACTCTGGAGAATCGTCGTGGTGACCTCATCCATCTTGATGGTGCTCTTTCTTACTAGAAGAACAGTCATTAAAAACTCATATGAAAGGGGAAGCAACGCTAGCAAGACCGACGCTCTGGTCTTCTCCTCAATTTTCTCACCAACGCTGAGGAGATCGGTGAGGATCTTCTGAAAGTAGCTTAGATGCTCCTGCACACTCTGTCCCTCAATCATCCATAGTTGGCAAAGCTACCTCCAGAGAAAGAGAATGTTGGTGAGGGACTTCGCCATATACAACTTCTTGAGCTTCGACCACATCGCCATCGGAGAAGTCTCATCAGGTACATAGATCACCACGTCATCCGCTAGGTACAAGCGGATCATACTCACTGCCTGCATCTGGAGCAGTCTCCAATTCTGCACCTCCATGATAGTCGACTTCTCCTCGTATAAGAGAGCATTGATTAATCCTTGTTGGATGAGCACGTCCTTCGCTCTTGCTTGCCACAAGAAAAAATTGCTCTTTCCATCAAATTTATTGATCTCCATCTTGATTGAGCCTACCTTCTCCATCTTCAATCTTGATCACCACCGTCGTAACCTGCATCTTGGTACCACCTAGCTCTGATACTACTTATTGTGCGGGATCCAATACCATGCGTTGCAGCAAAAAGAAAGAAGAAATAAAATAAGAGTACAATCAAATACGTGGATCTGCCAAAAGGCTCGTCTCCACGGGGCATGCAAGCTTCACTATAAAAAAGAAAAAATTTACAAAAGGAGATTACATCCTCAATCCTCGTACACCAATCTTTCTCTCTCAACAAGAAGCTCTCTCTTACAAAAGCTTTCTTTGTCTAGGAGATCCCTTGAACCCCTGAAACCACCACTATCTGACAGTCTGCTCGAGGTACCCCTGTATCTCTGCTCATTGTCGGTACTCCTCAGGTTGCTACTATCTAACCATAGGGATCTCAGCCGATCATGTTGCTACTACCATGATCTATCGTTCTCTCTTGCCCACGAAGGTTTTTAAAGGCTTCAAACCAAGTACAAAACGTGTCCGACCCATCTCTGGACTCCAGATAGCACCCAAACAGCACCTAGACCATTGGATCTTGATCGCGCACCCCTGCAGCTCGTCCGATCGCACATCGGTCCACGAAAACATCTATAAACCACGAGAAATCATTGAAAAACCAATGCCAGTCCACGGTGGACCGTGCAAAATCGGGCGGGAAATGCCCTGCTGGTCCACGCGCTCCTGCATGGACCGCCTAGCTCGTGGACCGCAGTATGCCGTGCGATATGGGCCTCGCTTGTGCGTGGGCTGTGCACGCGCTCGCTTGTCCGCTGGACCGGCCTGCATGCGCCCACACACTGGGCCATGCATTTGCTTCACTGCCTGGCCTGGCCTGTGCCGCCCATGGGCCCCCTCCGACAGCCCGTGGGCCGTACCAGCCAACTTCCTGACCTTCTTTCACATGCAATTTTTCCGTCTGAACTTTGTTTGGGCTGTTCTTGGGTTCGTTGGACTCCATTCATCGTCTTGGACCTCATTTTGGGCTTATTATAGATCGAATCTCAAGGTATTTTTCACAACAGCTAGTTCAAGGTTAGAGTAGCTGAGATCTCTATGAACTTCCTTCGTCCATACGTCCCTTGGAGTCTTCTGTTCAAGCAATGATTGGCATCAAGTCTTCTTTTACAACTTGGCATCAACATTCAGGTCATCCTTCTATAAAATTGTCAATCGTGTTGTCCAGTCTTGTCAACTTCCTATTTCCTCTTCCAGTCAGACTTATTATAATGCTTGTGAGTGCGATAAAAGTCACAAACAATCTTTTGGTGTTTCTGGCCTTAAAAGTTCTGAGCCATTAGAATTTGTTTATACTATTGTTTGGGGTCCTGCACCTTCGATCTCAATTGATGGTTTTCGTTACTATTTAATCTTTGTGGACCATTACACCAAATGTACTTGGCTTTATCCTATGCAAAACAAGTCAGATGTCTTCTCCATTTTTTCTAAATATAAGGCACTAGTTGAGAAATTTTTTGGCAAACCCTTGACATCGTTATACTCAGAGTGGTGAATTTAAAAAGCTCACTTCATTTTTTACTTTCCATGGAATTAATCATTTTTTGACCCCACCTTACACCCCTGAACATAATGCTACTGCTAAGCGTAGACATCATTCTGTAGTAGAGACTGGGTTAACTTTGTTGCACCAAGCCTCTATGCCTCTGCCATTTTGGTCCTACGCTTTCAAAACTAGTGCTTATCTCATAAACAGGTTGCTTACTCCGACTTCAAATTTCAAAAGTCCTTTTGAAGCCCTGTTCCATGAGACTCCTAACTATTCCAAACTCAAAGTCTTTGGGTGCTTGTGTTATCCTTGGCTTAAACAATAGAACACAAACAAACTTCAACCAAAATCCAAACCGTGTCTCTTTGTTGGATACTCTCTGAGTCAAAGTGCCTATCTTTGCTTTGACTTAGATGTTCAAAAACTCTACACCTCATGGCATGCATCTTTCATCGAGGATAAGTTTCCTTGTCACAATGAACCTCTATCCTCTCCAAACTCCTAATCCAACAATGACTCTCATCCTTTATTACCAGCTACTGTGAACTATCCTCCTATTTTTTAGGTGCCAACTCTTGCTAGGACTGTTGAGACTCAAGGCTACCACAATTCATCCAACGCATGTGTTGAAAGCTCAGTGACACCTCCTGAAATGGCTAAAGACCCAGCTTCTTCTTCTTCTCCAGCCAATGGTAACGTCTCTCACTCCATACCAACTCTTCCTCTTCTCATATTCCCCTACTCAATCAAACCCACACCATGGTTACATGTTCCCAAAATAATATTTGCAAACCAAAAAAAGTTTATCATGCTTCTAAACACTCCCTTCCCGATTGTTTGGAGCCCACGTGTTTCCCAAGCCATTAAATATCCTGAGTGGCGGCAAGCAATGTCAGAAGAATTTGATGCCCTCATAAGGAATGGAATGTGGGAGCTGGTTCCTCCAAAGCCTAATCAGTATCCAGTTGGTTGTAAATGGGTTTTTTTGGGTGAAGAGGAACGCTGATGGCAACATTGACAGATTTAGAGCTCGACTTGTTGCCAAGAGATTTCATCAACAAAAAGGCATTAATTTCTCTGACAATTTTAGTCCAGTTATTAAACCAACAACAGTCTATGTGATTCTTGGCATAGCAGTTTCTCTTGGCTGGCCTCTCAGACAATTGGATGTCAACAATGTCTTTTTACAAGGTCATCTTGCTGAGGAGGTGTATATGCAACAACCATCAGGTTTCGTTGACAAAAATCATCCGAATTATGTTTGTTCTCTTAAAAAGGCCATCAATGGTTTGAAACAAGCTCCAAGGGCTTTGTTTCATGAGTTAAGCTCCATTCTTCACAGCATTGGGTTTATCAATTCCAAGAGTGATTCTTCTCCTTTTATTTTTCATCATGATGGTCATATGCTTTATCTTCTTGTGTATGTTGATGATATCATTGTTACCGGGACCAACAATCTTCTCATTGACCGTGTGATTAAGCACCTATCCATCACATTCTCTTTAAAAGACTTGGGCACGAGTTATTTTTTAGGAATGGAGGTACTACCTCATTCTACTGAGATTTT
Source organism: Elaeis guineensis (assembly GCF_000442705.2). Taxonomy (NCBI): domain Eukaryota; kingdom Viridiplantae; phylum Streptophyta; class Magnoliopsida; order Arecales; family Arecaceae; genus Elaeis; species Elaeis guineensis. The sequence continues at coordinate 63,243,808 of NC_026005.2, read as the reverse complement.
TCTCAATCAGTACAACTATATCTATGATTTATTATCCCGCACCAACATGTTGGATGCTGAACCAGTCTCCACCCCTCTCTGTACTTCTGCCTCATCTTATTTGACGGTGCTCCCTTAGCTGATGCATCAACTTATAGAAGTGTTGGTGGGTCCTTGCAATATCTCTCCTTTGCACATCCAGATGTAAGTTTTGCTATTAATAAATTATCACAGTTTATGCATAAACCAAGTCAACAGCACTGGTTGGCTGTGAAAAGACTATTGAGATACCTTAAAGGCACAATTCACTTGGGTTTGTGTCTATCCAAAGGTTCTCCCACCACTCTTCAAGCATTCTATGATGCAGACTGAGGTGCAAATATGGATGATAAAACTTCAACTTGTGCCTCCTCATCTATCTTGGTCCCAATCTTATCTCCTGGAGCTCTAAGAAGCAACTCACAGTTGCTCGCTCATCCACTGAAGTTGAGTATCGTTCTCTTGCAAGGGCAACATCTGAGTTAGTGTGGCTTCACTCTCTTTTACTTGAACTTGGCCTATCATGCACTTCAATTCCTCGATATACTGTAATAATATTGGGGCTACATATTTAAGTGCTAATCTAATTTTTCACTCACAAATGAAGCATGTTGCTATTGATTATCATTTTGTTCAGAAGTTGGTTACTAGTGGCAAACTAAAAATTTCTCATATTTCCACATTAGATCAATTGGCTGATGCATTGACTAAATCGTTACCCAGACAACAATTGCAGCAATTGCGATCAAGTTTGGAGTTTTTGATGCGCACTCCATCTTTAGGGGGCATATAGCAGATAATTTAGTTTCAAATTCAAATTCAAACCTTGGTTCAAATAATTATGAAACATAGAATCAGATATAGAAGGATCGCAAGAGATTATGACATATGGAGTTTGAAATATAATGGATAATCTATAGATCATGATATGATTAGTTAGATTTTGATTGAAAATAATTATAAAAGGATTGACATAAAATTTTATTGTGCATAGTGGTTATTAATTTGATCATTGGTTATTCAAGTAAATTGTAAGTTCAAATTCGAAGTGAGAATAATACTATGATATTACTTCTAGTTGAGAAGTTGACTATTATTGGTAAGATAAAGATTTGATGATAAAATATTGTTCCAGGATGGACTAAGAAAAATCTTTTATGATGCTTGATTGAAATATTTATCGAAATTAAATTTGGTACGTGGATTATATATAAAGTGGCATATTAGGATGAATGCATATTTGAGAATATTGCAAAGAAACCTATTTCTTATTGATGAAATAGATTATGAGATTGTAGAATATTCATCGTACTGGAATCTTTAATCATCATCCTTAGATCTAAATAATGGATCTTATTATGTCTCTTGGAGACTACATGATGTGTATGAAATTTCAATTTAAAGATTTCGTATCTAAGTTGATCAAGAGATTTTTTGATATTATTGTTGAGGTTGTTAATGAAAAATTGATATCTTCAGATTAAGATAAAAGATCTGATTTATATTTATTTCAGAATTAAGGGATCCATGTAAATTTACAATTTAGAAATTTTGGATTTAGAAATTGATATGGAGTTCCTTTGCTTTTGTTAATGAGGTCCCTAATTGAATCTACTATTAAATGAAGATTTAATTTTTTTGAAGCTTGTATGATTGTTATGAAAGGATATTTGATAGATATTGAAGATCCTGATGATAGAAATTTTAGAAAAAAAATAATGATTTGAAGTTCTTATATATTAAGATTACGTCCAAATTTGGTGGAGCATCGAAGGATTTTTTTCATTGATTTGACTTATAAAGATTTTTGGTTTGAAAATTTTCGAATTGAATTGATATGAGAATTAAGATTTGATTCATATTGATTATAGTAAATTTATATGATGGTTTAAATATGATATTGAACTCAAGGGTTAATCAAGATTATTGTACACCAATAAAGGTATGAATGAGAATCGAAAGTTAATCTTTGATTTCAATTGAAATTTGAAATTTTAGGATAAAAAAATAATTTGATCAAATTTTTTTTTTGATGAACCTAAGAAATTTTGATTGTTAGATCAAAGTACGTAACGGAAGCATGGTAATCTGGACTACTTTAAGTAAGTCAGGAATGTTGACCCTTTGAGTTAAAAAATTATGATAGATGATATGGTTTGATACAAGAAATTTATTGATATTAGAAAGAATCATATTTTAAAATTTTGAATTATTTTTGGATATCCTGTTGTGATTTTTAAAAGTAGTGCTTCCACCTACTATGCTACAAAAATAATTAGCATCCTAATTCTAGGATGAGTGGACCTTTGATTTTTTATTTTAGATTTAGAATATTTAGAGATAAATTTTTTCTATCCTAAAATTAAATTTTATAATTCTCTAATTATTAGGAAAAATTTGAGATTGTTTATCGAATAATGATTTCGATCTTAGATTATTATACTCAAATATTTATCTCCAGGGTATAATAAAATTTAAAGTTTGGACTCTTTTGATCATTATTATTTCTCTGACTAAATAGAAAAGATTGAGGTTTATCTATTGATATTGACGATTATTCTACAAAAGATGGATTGAAGTTATTTATAAATTAAATTGAAAATAAATCAATTAATTAAGAGTTGTTAATGTTTAGATAAAGAAAATTGATATACTTACTTAGAATAGAGACATTGATTTTGATTATAAGAAAAATATAGTTTTGATTTAGATCAATTTTTGAGTTATTAATTTTTATTATGGAATGACTTAATGATAAAATTTTACTTCAAGAATTAGAATATTTAAGAGTTTGAGGGTTTGAGTAAGAAAATTTTGATGACTAAAAATAGTGATATTGATTCAATCAACAATGGTGATATTGATCTTTATGAAATGACTTAATGATGAAGTTGTATCGAGAATTAAAATATCAAAAATTGGGAATGAGATTGAAATGATAAATCTTCAACCTCTGAAAGTACGAATAAGAGAAAATATTTTTAAATTTTGATTGATTGGGATGTAATCATATGATTCATATAAGTATGTTTTTCCTATCTTATGATGGGTTGAAATTAAGAGTGGATAATATTTTGAAAAAAAAAATAAAAATAATAAATAAATGATGATGAATGAAGTTCTTATGCAAGAATAGAGATATTTACCTTCTTCTATTCACAAGAGATAGATTTGATTTTAATTTGAGTCATGAGATATTGAACATTAATTTTTACATAAAATGAGATCATAATTTTGAAATCTTGAAATATTGAAAATCTTTGAGATGTTGATCTTGATAAATAAGAAAATGAATGGTTCCATTTCAGATCGATATTTGATGTACCGACTTTTTCCTTATGAAATAATTTAAGAATGAATTTATATCAAGAATTAGACTATTGAAATATTTGTGGATGAGATTCAAGTAAGAAACTATGAAGACTCAGACAAGAAAAACTTCGAGGATGAAATTTCTTTTAGAGGGGAAGAATGTGATGGCCCGGCCCGATAACAAATCCCAGCCCATGTAACAAAGCCCAAAAAAAAAAGGAAGGAAAATAAGGGAGAAGACTCCCTTTGGGAGTCTTCTTCCTCCTCTCGCCGGCTCCCAATCGGAGTCGGAAAGAGCTCCTTCCGGCCTTATTTAAGGAGGAGAACCCTCCTCTCTCCTCTCATCGAGAAATCCCGGGGCAAAATGACGGCAATCGCCGAAAATTCCTCTCGGAGACTCGTCACTGTGCCCGTCCAATTTTTCATCGGAAAAGCCTCGTCGGCGTCAGAGGTAAGCCTCCTCCCCTTCCTCTCTTCTTCCCCTTCCTTCCCGTGCCGATGTGCACGCTCGCCGGCGACTGAAGTCATCGGATTTTGTTGCGGAAGAACCTTCCTTTTTGCTATTTTTTCGACGTCGGTGGTCACCGCCGACCACTGGTTTGATCTCCTCTTGCCGTTGGATCACCTCTCCTTCGACCGCCGACCATCTCCGCACCGGCTGCACCGCCGGCCGGCCAACCAATGAGGGGATTAAAAATCCCCTGTTTCGGTCAAAACAAGCCCACGGGAAGAAGAAAAGAAAAAGAAGAAGAAGGAAAAGAAAAAGAAAAAAAACAAAAGAAAAAGAAGGAAAAGAAAAAGAAAAAGAAAAGAAAAAGGAAAAAAAAGGGAAAAAGAAGAAGAAAAATAATATAATAATAATATAATAATAATAATAGGATTTTCTCTCCTCTCTTCCGTGAAGAAAAAGAAAAAGAAAAAAAAAGAGAAAAGAAAAAAAAAGAAAAATTTTTTAATTAATTAATAAATAATGATATAAATAATAAAATATGAGAAAGAGAGTTTCTCTCTCTTTCCTGTCTCTTCAGCCTGAAATAGTATTTTCTCTCTCTAGAATTGGACTTTCTCTCTCTACTTTCTCTCTCTAAAATCTTTTCTCTAGATTATTTCTCTCTCCTAAGATTTCTAAAATTTTGAGAAGAATAATGATGAATTTAAATGATCCTAATGATGGATTTTTGATCTGTGATCGTCGGACGGTACACCGACATCCACTTTGATCAGATCAGGTATTTTTAAGATTTTAATTTTTATAATTTTATTAAATTATCTACATGATAATATTAGCATGATTTGATCTGATCGATCGAATTTGTTGAATCATATTGTCTGAAGAATTCAAGATGAGTTTTCTCTCTCTAAAATTTTCTCTCTCTAGAATTTTCTCTCTCTAAAATATTCTCTCTCTTGATTGATTCTCTCTCTAAAAAAGTTAGTGAATGAAGAAATTTTTTTTAATAATCCTGATCTGATTCTAATGAAGAATCCTGATCCATGATTGTCAAACAGCGTACTGGCACCCACCTTAATCAGACCATGAATCTTTAGATTTGATCATCCATGACTTCGATCTAGTCATGACTTGATTTGATCATGTTGATTTCACCAATCGAGATATTGGACCAATCATAATGTTGGATTGTGTCATCTGACCAATTCGAATTGTACCTCATTGATTTCTCTCTCCTCTAATTGTCTCTCTCCATTTGATTTTATGAAATCGATAAAGAAACATCGGTCCTATCACTTCTTATCCGATTTGATCTGATAGTCAAACTTTGGATCGTTTAGGTCCTAATTAGATTTTGATTAGATGAAATTAGATGATCGGATCCAATCTAAACCGTTGAAATATGGTATTCGTATTCTTTCTAATTATTGAAATTGATTCTGTATAGGATTGTGGATGTTTGATCATAGGATATCGTGATATGATCTATGAACAGAATTTTTGAAAGAAAATTTATAGAATTATGTGGATTTATTGAAATACGTTCGAGATAAGTAATGTTTCACTTTTTCTAGATTTATCGATAAATTATAATATATTTTTCTGACATGATTTGTGAAACGATGCATAAATTGGATGAATGGTATTTTGTTATGAAAATATCTTATTTGAAATATTATGATGAAGCATGATTGAACATATTGATTTCATGATACATTATATTGATTGATTTCGATACTACATGATTATATGTTTTATTATCGAAATTAGAATATGAAATATGATTTATGAAGAATTATGATATAAGAAACATTATGAATTGACAACCTGACTATGTAAAGAATCCCGCCAATGGGGGCATATACGTTGGCAATTGATTGTCCCGAGGGTTTATGTCGCCAGTGAGACCAGCGACATGTCGCCAGAGAGACCAGCGACAAACCGCCAGCGAGACCAGCGGTTCCAAAGAACATGGTTGTCAGATGATTCGCAGCCTACCGCAAGCAGATACGCGGTATTATGACCCTGCCACAGGAAAAATGTGGTCATAACTCATGGTTGACGAAAAGAAATTGAAGAACAAAAGAAATTGAAATTTGGAAAGAAACTTGAATTTTCGAAAAAGAAATGAATTTGGCATGAATTATGTTGCATAATTGAAATTGATTTCGAATTGATGAACTCTATATGCTTATTTTCTATAAATGATGATTTACTTAAATGCCTGATGAAATCTGTTGAAAAGTGATCATTGCTTACTGGGCTGTTTAGCTCATGATGAATTTTTATGTTTTTCTTACAGATCCAGAAGATTAGCGTGATGCGGGATTTCGGTTGGGAGAGCGATTAGAGATGGAGTTAGCTCATTTGATTTAGGATTTTCTCAGAATTGATTCAAGACTTTTAGTTTTTTTTTTAGTATTGACTTTGTCAGACAATTGTTTTTCTTTTGGACACTGAGTATTGATTTGTTATTTGAACCAAGGTTTGATTATTAAAATTATTTAACTTTATATGTAAGATATCATGATGAGATGCCTTGCATGCTTATAGAAAAAGTATTCTATGAGCAGGCGGTGGTTGCCATGACCCTCGATTCAAATCTCGAGTCAGGGGCGTGACACTTCTAAACACTCCCTTCCCGATTGTTTGGAGCCCACGTGTTTCTCAAGCCATTAAATATCCTGAGTGGCGGCAAGCAATGTCAGAAGAATTTGATGCCCTCAAAAGGAATGGAATATGGGAGCTGGTTCCTCCAAAGCCTAAGCAGTATCCAGTTGGTTGTAAATGGGTTTTTTTGGGTGAAGAGGAAGGCTGATGGCAACATTGACAGATTTAGAGCTCGACTTGTTGCCAAGAGATTTCATCAACAAAAAGGCATTAATTTCTCTGACAATTTTAGTCCAGTTATTAAACCAACAATAGTCTATGTGATTCTTGGCATAGCAGTTTCTCTTGGCTGGCCTCTCAGACAATTAGATGTCAACAATGTCTTTTTACAAGATCATCTTGCTGAGGAGGTGTATATGCAACAACCATCAGGTTTCGTTGACAAAAATCATCCGAATTATGTTTGTTCTCTTAAAAAGGCCATCAATGGTTTGAAACAAGCTCCAAGGGCTTTGTTTCATGAGTTAAGCTCCATTCTTCACAGCATTGGGTTTATCAATTCCAAGAGTGATTCTTCTCCTTTTATTTTTCATCATGATGGTCATATGCTTTATCTTCTTGTGTATGTTGATGATATCATTGTTACCGGGACCAACAATCTTCTCATTGACCGTGTGATTAAGCACCTATCCATCACATTCTCTTTAAAAGACTTGGGCACGAGTTATTTTTTAGGAATGGAGGTACTACCTCATTCTACTGAGATTTTTCTCAATCAGTACAACTATATCTATGATTTATTATCCCGCACCAACATGTTGGATGCTGAACCAGTCTCCACCCCTCTCTGTACTTCTGCCTCATCTTATTTGACGGTGCTCCCTTAGCTGATGCATCAACTTATAGAAGTGTTGGTGGGTCCTTGCAATATCTCTCCTTTGCACATCCAGATGTAAGTTTTGCTATTAATAAATTATCACAGTTTATGCATAAACCAAGTCAACAGCACTGGTTGGCTGTGAAAAGACTATTGAGATACCTTAAAGGCACAATTCACTTGGGTTTGTGTCTATCCAAAGGTTCTCCCACCACTCTTCAAGCATTCTATGATGCAGACTGAGGTGCAAATATGGATGATAAAACTTCAACTTGAGCCTCCCCATCTATCTTGGTCCCAATCTTATCTCCTGGAGCTCTAAGAAGCAACTCACAGTTGCTCGCTCATCCACTGAAGTTGAGTATCGTTCTCTTGCAAGGGCAACATCTGAGTTAGTGTGGCTTCACTCTCTTTTACTTGAACTTGGCCTATCATGCACTTCAATTCCTCGATATACTGTAATAATATTGGGGCTACATATTTAAGTGCTAATCTAATTTTTTACTCACAAATGAAGCATGTTGCTATTGATTATCATTTTGTTCAGAAGTTGGTTACTAGTGGCAAACTAAAAGTTTCTCATATTTCCACATTAGATCAATTGGCTGATGCATTGACTAAATCGTTATCCAGACAACAATTGCAGCAATTGCGATCAAGTTTGGAGTTTTTGATGCGCACTCCATCTTTAGGGGGCATATAGCAGAAAATTTAGTTTCAAATTCAAATTCAAATGTTAGGTAATCTGTTATATTTGTTTGCAGCTTGTGTGTAACAGATTTTATCTTGTATTTTGAATTTGTTATATTTTGTATATAAGCTTGTACAAAGGTTCTGTGAATATATAAGAAAAAATACATTATCCTCCTCTCATCTTCTTTACAACTAGTCTAACCTTTTAGCCCTCACATGACTATCAATAGTACTTCAATAGACACTAGAACTCTAGTTTCAAAAGCAACTTGTCAAGGATTGAGTTCCTCAGTTTAAGGCCATTTGGAGCAACTGAACAATGTACAGCAATTGCAAATTTCATTCTTTATAAAACTAAAATAGAAGAATTTTCAATCTTGAATTAAGCATTTTCTTTAGAAAGAACGCATCAAGCATATTCAATAAGTACACTCGCATGGAGGTAACGAGGAAGGCTTCGGAATTTCTTGTATTGACATCAAAGTAGCCCTTCACAGGCATAGAAAGATAAAAGGAATTCATAAAACAATTACATCCTAAAAGATGAATTTGAAAAATGCAGAGGGCTCCTTGTTCAATGCTGGAACCATCTTGCCTTACCTAAGCTAGCAGTCATGTGCTTATGTCCTCACTTTAATAGCATTACTTTGGGGGTTCATTTTGAATTGTCAAAACAAAACTACTATTGACATCAAGTGGTTGAATTGAATTAATAAGGGGGTTTTTCACTTGCTAGACTTTCTTTTTTTTTTTTTTAAGTATAAACAGTCCATGTATTGTCAAAAAAGTGAAGTGTTAATATTTTGATCATCTTTCACCATCTTCCATGATAGAAAAAGCTCTAGGTGATCCATGTAACTCTTTCTATCTTGTTTTCCCCTAAGAGTGAATTATATATTTTGATGATAAATGATGAATGAAAAGTTTATAGAAGTAACGTGAGAATTATATATTGTATCTAAAGGTAGGAATTGTACGATTGGATGATAAAGAGTAGAGTTAGAAATAATAACATGGTATAAATTCTCTCAATTCAAAATTTATTTTTAAATTTTGAATTCAAATTATTACTGTAATCTTTTCCTTATTTTTCTTATAGTTTTTGTCTGTTCAAATTCAAATTCAAATTTTGAATTTGAATTATTGCTGAAATTAGTTTTCTTATTTTCATATATACATGCTATATATATTCACTACATAATGAAATCCCAAGGAATCAAGTGGGATTTTTAGCCATCTTATTATATTTCTTTCATGATATAAGAGCCATAACTTTACATCATTGTCTTCCTTACCCTTCTCATATAAAAAATTTTTATTCCCATAATGTCTGTAACATCATATTCTTCATCCGAACTCTAATTCTCTTGTGTTACGTCCCTCGTCATCTCTAATATCTCAAATCTAATCTCAATCAAGCTTGATGGCAGTAACTGTCTTCAAAAGAAGTCTCTATTTGAACCAATTATATGGGGACATAAACTTATGCCCTTCATTGATGGCTCATTTTTACCACCTTTCCCAATATATCTAACTTATACTTTATGGTATGAACGTGATCAAATGCTTCTTTTTTGGATCAATACTATATTATCAGTATGTCAACTCTTTCTTATATAGTTGGAGTCACCTTAGCCAAGCAAACCTAAGATATTCTCTCTCGTCGCTTTGCATCCCTTGCTCCTTCTCATATCATGACTATGAAATAGCAGCTTAATCATATTAAGAAGGGATTACTCTCTATGCAAGATTTTCTCTAACAATTCAAAGTTCTTGTCGATATGTTAGCTGTGCATAGATCATCAGTAAGTGATAATGATTTGCTTATCTGCATCTTGGATAAACTTTATCTTATCGCTCATTCTCTTCTTCAATTTTGGTTTGTACTCATACCTGCCCTCTTACTCTTAAAAAATTCCATACTTTATTAATCTGTGAGAAAATTAGTCTCACGTATACCTCCATGTAATCCATAACTACATTTATTACCTCAAGGTCTACTAAAGCTAGGGCTAAACAAATAATCGAAATATGAATAAATCCACCCAATCCAACCCAATAAACATCGATATTAGTTGGTTGAAAGACATAAATCGGGTGGAATCAGGTTGAAGTTTGTAAAAAATCAGTTATTTACGGTCGAATTCGGTTCCTATATTTTTAAACCATATCAAACCGAATCCAACCGATATAGTATTTCATAAACTCACTTTCATTTTGAAACAGCATCGTTTAGACTTCAATACTTCATTATAAAAAATACCACATCATCTATTTAGATTCATGAAAATATTAATATTGAATTATTGATGGAAGCACATCAATTTGAGATAATTCTAAAGTAAAAATTTTTAAATGTAGTTGCTTTCAGAGAAGTAAATTTTTTATTATTCTATTTTATTTTATATAAATTCAAAAATAAGTCCAAAATTTATAACTTATAAGGTTTAGGCCTTTCTTATATTAAATTGATAAAAAAAAGATAAACAAGCTTAAGTGGGCCAATATTGGACTTAAAATCAATATTGAATCAATATTGAAGTCGAAATCAATATAACCGTTCACTTCGGTTTTAAACGATTTATATATGATAAACGATCGACAGCGGATTGAATTTTTTTTAATCCGACTGGGTTCGATCAGATGAAATTTTTTTTTTAACTCAATCGAACCTAATCCGTGCTCAGCCCTAAGTAAAGCATTCAATCCATGCCGTGGTTTTACTCATTATGAGAATAATCAACATCAAAACAATCACCGACGATCCAATCACTCCTCAAGTGATAGCATCCTGTCATCTCCTAATGAGCATTTTCGTTTCTTTTCCTCGTACAGTTGCTTTTCACCGACTACTCGACCAACATATCAACTCTATAGTGAGATGCAAGCTGCAGCATCGGCCCACCATCAAGTCTTCTTCTTGTGCAATAGGGCGGGCTCATGGACTTGATTTCTCTGAAGAAATGGCAACCAAAATCATCAACAGCCTACTAGACTTGGAGAAGAAGAAGGCTGAAGTTACTGTCCACTAACCAGGATCTAACTAGTGATTGTGGTAATTGTGGGTGTTCTATTTTCGGAATGAAACTTTTTGCCTTAGAAATGTTTTGCTACTGGTTCTTGCTCTTTTGCTTTTGGCTTAGCCTTCTGCACTCTCTTTCTTTGATCTGGGTGGGCCATAGAAGTGTCTTTGTTTTTGCTTTTTGGACCAAGGGCCAGTGTTATGATCGTTCATTCCTGGCTACAAGTTTGTTTGTTGACATCTTGCTTGACAGCTGCCTGTGCTGAAACAGAGGAACTCAATGGCTTGTCTTGTTGGTGTGGTGTTTTCAATGGGACCGGTGCAATTGCCTTATGAGGGGAGAACTACTCCATTGTATGATTTTCTCTTGATGTTTTAGGGTCTATTTGGATGTCTAAGCCTAAAATTCTATAAGATTGATGAGTTGGACACATATAACCAGCTAAGTCAAGCTATGCTAGGCCTATCTTAATTTGTAAATACCCACTATGATGGTTCATTGGGAATTTATAAAGATAAATTTAGCATAGACTTAGCTGGTTGTGTTGGTTCAACTCCTGAATTTTATAAGATTTTGGCCCTAAACAATCAGATAGAGCATTGGTGGTTTCTTAGAATGTCAGAAGCTCTGAGGTGGCAGTTAAATGAAGAGCTATCATAGATCTAATTATTTTCTCATACCATGACATCATATTAATTCAAAAATCAAAAGTTGTATCGCCTTCTCCCACCTGACTCAGATCCATGGGTGGTTCTGTAATCAACGAGTGGTCTTGTATTGATTTAGATGGTCTTGGAGGGGATTGCTAATTGGTTGAAATCCTCTCCATTCTTGTTCAAGAATACAATTAAAAAGACCCACTTACTCACAATGGTTATGTGTGTATATATATACCTGCATATGCACAAAAATCACCTAATAATATTTATATTGGATATGGAAGGTCCTAAATCAATGGTCCGGATCATTAGAAATAATCTGATATCTTTAAACTGCTGATATACTAAAAATCATATGATTTGAAAACTTTTAGTTTATGTATCAAATGATCGAGAAATATATAGTTTATTATTATTTAAAATATCTATTTTTGAGTTATTTGATACGTGAGTTAGACATCTCCAAATCTTATGATTTATAGTATGTTGGTAATCTAAAGATAATAGATTACGTTCAATGATTCAGATCGTTGATATAGGATTTCCAACATCTAACCTAGACCTGATGGGATATGTAAATGCACCGGAGTATAATCCGTTGCAGCGATCTCTCTCTCTCTCTCAAATCCATCCAGTAAAATTCTTTATGCACCATGGGCAGGACGTGTGAAAAAAAAAAAAATTTCTTTCAGCTCCGTGTACGAGCCAATCAGCATCAACCATGCGTGCGTCAAGAATTTCTCAATCCATCCAATAGAACGGCAGAACGTGAGCCCACAAGTTTAGACCAGCCCAGGGTCCAAATTGACGCCTCCAAAAATGCAGCACGTGAGTGTTGCTTTTTGTTACAGCACGTGAGTTCTTGACATCAGCTTCCGCGTTCCATCAACTAAGTTTCCAATCTTGAATATCCATCGAGTCAACCATGCAACCCCGCCCTAGATTCGCCGCGTACCCCTGATCCAGTGCGCGTGTTCTAAATGGCCCGAATCTTGAAGTTTTATTGCACCGTCCGCGGTCTGATTAGAAATTGTTAGAAACAACCAACGAATAGCCATCCAAGAAAAAAAAAAAAGAGGTAACAGAGACGAAGGGGATTTAAAACGCCACTGCCTCTGAATCTAATCTAACTTGTTTTTCTTTTGGTAAATAACTAACTTGGCTTCAAGTTTAATATTTATATCCAAATCAGCTCCACCATGCATTTTTGTGATCTAAATTACGTCAGATCTCGTTTCATGCTGGGTCCTCGAAATTATTTTTGTTGGACAGAGATGAATTTGCTCGAGTCTAAACAAGTCGGGTCCAATTCTGTGAGACCTCTTCTCAATTTGATTTCAAACTTGGGTTTTAGTTCCTGATCCATGCTTCATCCATGGATCATAACTACAACCAGGTCTAATCCTAATCCTGTATCATTTAGATCTAAGACTATCAAACCCACTTCCATATCAAAGTCGAAATAAAACCAAACGCTGGCAAAAACATGGTCCTGGTTTCAAGTTAGCCCATAGGATCTTCCATCCCTTGTTTCAAGGAGACATCCAACTTACAGGGGTCCAAAACCACACCTAAACCCAGCCTAACTTCCACAAGAACCTCCTCCTAATAATAGCTACAATGCCAAGGATGCAACCACCATGCATAGATTGTGATGGTGGTAGGTAATGATGAAGACAAAGCAAGAAGAGAAAACACAGAAAACCATCCAGATTACACATCCAGCACAACAATACGACCCACTTCTATCTCATCTTGTCATCGTTATCCAGTGCCCATTCTTGTCCTTGAAGTCAAATTAGCAGCCGCCTTTGTCCTTATCCTCCCATCATCATTAGTCTTTAGGTATCTACGCATATTTCTAACAAATTATTCTTCTCCTCCTCTCTCTCTCTATAAATACATTGTCACCCCCTTCCCGTTCTCTGTCATCCAAAATCTACTCGCAAGAGAAAGAGTTCTAGAGAGAGAATGGGGGTGCACGGAATGGAGGGTCTGATACCGTTCATCATACATGCGATCAAGAAGAGCCGGGACCGACGAGGCTACCGCTGCCTCTCCGACGGCTCCACCGGCCGCGGCGGCAACAGTAGGAAGGCGCTTGTCGCCGACTGGCAGCAGGAAAGCTCATCCCACCACCGCCGCACCCGATCCAACTTTCCGCCGCTCACTATCGGATCCGAATATCTCCTCTCCTCGGATACGCACTTCGCCCTGTCTCTGAGCCTGAGAGAAGACGCCTTACGAAAATGATCGCAATTTCTGTTTCCATTAAATTAATTTCTATTCGTTTGCTCTGGTTCGGATAAATTACTCTCTAAATGTAAATGTATGTATGTTGGATGTTGGTTTATCGAGAAGTGTGATTGATGGATTTAAGAATTTGGTTTTGTAAATCAATTAATGCAATAATGCGTTCTTTTTTTATATTTTTTATTGGTTTATTTTGGAATATATGATTGCTCTTCTGGGAGATGTAATGGTCTCGTGCAAGCAGGATAGATGCCAATTTGTTTTACCAGAAAAAATAAAGAAAAAATATGGATGCCAAATTTATTTTGCAGCATCAAGAGCCTACTCAATGAGGGAGATGTGGCTGATTTGGAGTTGTCTGAAGGTTAGGGAATGTAACTCAAATAACTGGGCTTTGGGAAAAAGTATAGGATTTTTTTTCTATGATTTAAAAATTAAAAATGCATGCCTGGGGCTAGCACTGGATACCATGTTTAGGGATCATGATCATTGCATCACCGCTAACTGGCCTGAAAAGTGGTGACGCATCGGCATTGTTAATTGTTGCCGTCAAGATCTGACCTGACAAACTGACGAGGTTTGATCTGGAAAAGTTGGTCGGCCTGTGGTTTGCTTAAACTAGAAGGTTGGCTCAAAGTAGAAAATCAATTAATACGGTAATAGATTTTTTTTTATTTTTTTATTTATTTTGGAGTATATGATTGCTTTTCTAGGAGATGTAATAGTCTAGTGCAAGCAGGATAGATGCCAATTTGGCAGCAGTAAGAGCTTACTCAATAAGTGAGACGTCGCTGGTTTGGAGTTGTGTGAAGGTTGGGGGATGTTAGTCAAACAAATGGGCTTTAGGGAGAAGCGTAGGATTTTTTTTTTCTATAGTTAAAAAATTAAAAACATTTTCTTGGGGTTAGCACCAGATGCTATGTTTAGGGATCACGATCATTGCATCACCGCTGACTCCCCTAAAAAGTGGTGATCCATCCAATGTTGGCATTGCTAATTGTTGTCGTCAAAATCTAGCCTGACAAATTGCCGAGATCTGAGTTGGAGAAGTTGGTCGGCTTGTGGTTTGCTTGAAATGGAAAGTTGGCTTGAAGTAGAAAATCAATTAATACAGTAATAGATTTTTATTTTTATTATTTATTTATTTATTTTGAAGTATATAATTGTTCTTTTAAGAGATGTATGAGTCTCGTGTGAGTAGGATAGATGCCAATCTGTTTTACCCAAAAATAAAAAAATAAAAGATAGATGTCAATTTGGCGTTAAGAGCGAGCTTAACGAGGAGACGTGGCTGGTTTGAAGTCGTCTGAAGGTTAGGGATGTGATACTGGGCTTTGGAGAGAAGCATAGGATATCTTTTTCTATGATTTAAAAATTAAAAATACATGCCCAAGATTAGCACTGGATGCTATGTTTAGGGATCATGATCATTGCATCATCATTAATTGGCCTACAAAGTGGTGATGCATCCGGTATTGGCATTGTTAATTGTTGCCATCAAAATCTGATATGATAAACTATCGAGGTCTCATCTGGAGAAATTGGTCAACTTATGGTTTGTTCAAACTGGAAGATTGACCGGAAGTAGAAAACCCAACATGCAAGCGGAAAAGAGAAACACTATAGGTTGTAAGAATTGATCCGATTAGTTATTCTTTGATGCTTAAGTCAGGTTGAATTTTGATAGAAAAGTTGAGATCTAAGAGTCTAAGGGTCTGTTTGGCCAAGCAGTGAAAATCAGCTTATTTTGAAATAAAAAAAATATATATTTTTATACAATGAAGTTTGGATATACTGGCAATCGAGTGAATAAAGTTTCGAACTTGTCAATTTGTTCAACAAAATAGCCAAATCGGTTAATTTTAGAAAAATGGACTGACAGAGCTCAACGCCATTTGCCCGATTTGTCACGTGACTACACGTGCACACTAATGAACTTTGATGTAGTGCAGAACTTGCTGACATGATCAGAAAATGCTGACGTAGCTTCTAACGTTAATGAAAATGATTATTTGTGATTATGAACGGCTAGAGCCCTCTTTTTTTTCCATCTTTCCGTCATCCTCATTTAGGACTTCAAGGAGCAAGTGAGGTTAATGAAGATGGAAAAGGGAAGCAAAGGAGAAGCCATTCTTTGCAGGTATGAACCCAAAATTTCATGCTTTCTCCTTCTTTGATCCCTTCTAATCCATGGATGTAGTCATCTAGCTTTAATTCGATCTCTTCATCAACAAACAAGTTTTCACCACCATCTCGACGCTCCGCTCCATCTAAAAAGAATAATGTTGGTCCAAAAAAATGTAACTGCAATGTGTTTGTTCGACAGTGGACATCGTAGACCAACGACAATCCTGATAGGAGGTTTGTAGACTATTCTAACTATCATATAAGTATATTTTAATAACCGAATATTCTGTTTCTCAGATGTTCATTATTTTTCATTTATCGGATGGTTTGATTGTATAGGATGAGGAGTTATATTGTGGATACTTCAATTGGATAGACCCTCCTATGTGTTCTCAATCAATGGTGGTGATTCCTGAATTACATGATAAAATTTAGATTTTAAGGAGAAAAAATAAAAATTTGCAAACTTCTGCTAATCAAACAAGGCTTGTTGCAGTTGAGAATGAAGCAAATAGGTTTCGTCAAGTTGAGGTGCAGCTAATTGAAAAGTTGCAGAAATCAGAGGCTCAGCTTAAGAAATTTAGGAAAATGGCTCTGTTTACGTTATTTGTATCAGTAGCTATATTTTTGTAGGTAATAAACCTCTAATATAATCATAATGTTAGTATGATGGTGTAATTTATGAAGTTGTAAATGTGCAAGGGTAGTTGTCATGATGCCATATTAACTAAATTAATGAAAGACTGAAGCATTTTGATCCATTATTGCACCTACAGATTTTATTGTTTAGGATTCTAGTTATCTTCATTAATTATGGTTTTGTTCATATTACCATTGGAATGTTCAATAATTATCTGAATTTCATCTTCGTATACTATAATTAACCAGGTTCAGAGTTTTGAGGGTGCACCATCTAAGGATGAAACTAGCAATCAAAAGTTCTGGTTGTTAAAAAGAAATATGTTGATTACTATTTTCTCTCTCCAGATCATGAGTTATGGTGTAATTTCAACTTTGGAGCCAATATCACCAACATTGGAGAAAACTTAGATCAATATCTGTTCATACAACTTCAAACAAAAAGTTTTCATTGCTAAAACACTTTCAGCTTGACAACAAAAGCAAGAACTGAGTCAAAACAATAATAATTTTTCTTGTCCAACTCAAACATTCACATAGTCACAACGCTTACAATTCTATGATCAACAAACATACATAGAGTCAAAATAATAAGTTTCTTAGAGTCAAAAGTAAGAACAACTCTTAACATTTTTTCTTGACTAACATACAGAGTTAACAAAACATCAACCAAGACCCAAAAACAGGATAGAGACTGCATGTTCACTGATGTAATATTTAGCTTGACTGATTGGTAGTCCTTGACTCCATTCTTAAATGTCTGACTACTGATAACTATCCTCCTTTGCCAATGTGTCCCTGTGGCAGTATCCTTTGTATTGCAGTCCCTTGAGGTGCAATCTTTGGTAGAGTTCTACAAAGCCACATATACAAATGTTAGGCAGTTAATGATTTAATATAAAATCGAATTCACCATAGCCTTCATCTCACTTGTGTCATGACATTAGGCATAAAATTCACATTCACCCTGCACCTCTCAGTCATATAAAATATTTTACTTTGATCTGAAACATATATCCTATAGCCAATAGAGACTTTTGAGGCCTATATCACCTATTAAAAATCTTTTATTATCATGTTTTAAAGGTAATGTAAAAATAAATTCAATCAATTCATTACCTTCTCTTTTTGCTTCTTCTTTTGCTGTTTATTAACCATTGATTTTTGCTTTATACTGCTGCTACCCTACACCTCAAATTTGAAAGAAATGATCGAGGCAAGAAGTCAATTAGATAGTATAAAGAAAAAATCTTTGGAGCTATGAACTGATTTAAAGAAATATGTGCAAATATATACCTGCACTATCTCTTAAGAGTTGTAGACTGATGCACTACCTTTTTTATTACCTGCACCTTGTCTCTTCCTCCCTTGGCTGTTGGTAGGAGCTATAGATGGACCCTTACATGCTCTTTTATTATGACCAACCATGCGACACTTGGAGCAAGTCATTGCTCCTCCCCTTCTTAGATAGCCTATATGGATTCTTAGGCTCTTCCAAGTCTATTCTCCTTTGCTTTTTAGGTCTACCAAGGGGTCTTCTAAGTGGTGGTGGTTCTAGTGGTTCATACCCAATGTTTACCCATAGTTTTGGTCCATTGACTAGCTCTATGGCATAGTCATATATCTTCCCATAAATTTTAGTTCTAAACCAATGAGCCACGTAATCTTCTATATTTTGCCTATTATACCATATAACTATCACTGCATAGGGGTATGGGATTCTACTAAGCTGCCATGACCTACAGTTGCAGATTCTTTTTTTTGGATCAACAATCCAACTGTCAACCTCATGCCTCACTTCATAACCACTCTTTCCATTGTAAGTTAAAGTATAATGTCTGCTATCATCTTTGGATTTCTCTACCTTTGCTTGGATAACAGGACATATGGGACTACTAAAATTCTTAAGCTCTTCCTTTTTCTATCTTAACCTAATCATTATAAGGATCCTAATCTCTTTCAGCATTGTGATAATAGGCCTATCTCTGCTCTTCAAAATGTATGAGCTAAAATATTTTGCCATGTTATTTTGGACAACATCACTACAAGCTCTCTCCGTAAAGAAAGCTCTCTCTGTAAAGAAAGCTCTAGCCCAAGTCTGAGGAGGAGCATCCTTGTTATTTATGACATCCTTATAAGCCTCTTCATTTATACTCTTCAAGTATTTCAATGCAGCCTCATGCTCCTGTAATGTGTAGGCAAGTGCTTGAGGAAAAAATTCAGTGCCGAGGTAAAATGGTAATTTTAAAACTTTTTCAAAATTACGATTTTACAGTGAAAAAATATTAATTAATCTAATTAATTAACATGAATTTATCCTACACTAGGATCTAAATATGATATATAGCATGCATGCATTTAAATTTGAAATTCAAATTCGAACAGTAAACACTTTACTGTAATGTGTTCAGAACCCAATACCTTTGTACGGGTAGTAGATCGCTGTAATCTGATCACCGTCGGGAGAGTCTGATCATCGCGATGCAGCCACACAGTGTATCTAGCCTCTGTGGATCATCCACATGAAGCTTCCAGTCTGATCGACTCCTCACTAGTGCTAGCTCTTTGTAGAGCCCTTTTGACGGTCGATGCTGATCGAACTCCTTCGATCGATGTCTGTCGATTTTTTGGACACTCCGGATCATCAACAGACGTGCTTGAGAGGATGTTGAAGATCTTTCTAAAATTTTATGGGCTCACGACACTCGTAGCTCACTTTCTCACTTTTCGAACCCCAGGCTAAAATCTAGGAAACTCACCGAAAACCTTGCACCCACTTTTCTTTCTTTTCTTTCTTTTTCTCTTGAAAGGATATGGACTTCCTTCTCACACACAAGACTTCTCATGCCCCAGAATTTTCTCCAAAAATCTTCTTCTTGCATGCCCCACTCTTCTCCTCCTTTTATAATAACATCAAATGTCTTATCCCAAAGAAAGGATAAAGATGAGTAATTGCACATTTGAATTCAAATCAAATTTTGAAGTCAAATAGACACCAACTCATCTCTTATCCACTAAAGGCATGAGGCATGGCTTAAATTGTGCATGGAGTGATTTCATGAGAAACCTTTTCTCATGTAATAAATAGGGCGAAAAAAAAGGGATAAGGTGCAAAGATTGATTGCCCATTCAAATTTAAACTTTATTTTGAATTTGAATGGCCAACCAATCATCCTTATCCATTCATTTGGCACATTAAAGTGGAGCGTGGAGAGGGCTTGGCGTGAGGAAATAATTCATGAGAAGTTCCTTCTCATGAATTCAAATGGGTGCAATGGAAGTGAGGTGGCGCATGGAGATTGGGTCAAGGTAGTTTAATTATTTAAACCAACCTAATTGAACCAAATAATTTAGGTCCAATTAGACTAATTTAAACCCAACTAAATTAGGCTTAATTAGGCTCAATAAAATCCTAATCAAATCAGAAATTGACTAAGCCTAACTCCTGATCAAATTAGGGACCAAACCATCTTGACGATTAGGTCAACTCTTAACCTAATCGGGTCAAACCCAACTGAATCCAATTCAATTAGACTTGATCCAAAAATAATTACTCAATCAAATTGAGTTATTTAGTGATCAAATTACTAATTAAACCTCTCATAAATACTGAGTCCAAATCCGATGGGCAATCGGACATCAGAATTCATCGATATGTAACCCTGATCGAAAAGTCCCAATCAGTGGGACTCTTGACCCCGGTACCCATAATGTGTGGAACTCATGATCAGAGAATCCTGATTTTCGATCACTGAGTTCCAAACATGAAGAATTCTACATCAGCCATCAGATCAGATGAAAATCTCTAATGTGTGTGACCCCACAGGTTCGAACCTAAGCCGGTAGCACAGGAACCAATTCCTGTACTAATCGAAGTGACCATCTAGCAATGGTACTCGACGTCCGGATAGATTGAAGAGTCGCAATCGCAACACTCAGAACCTACATGAATATGGTTACTGTATAATTTATCCTTTTGATCTCTGTGTTTAGGATGATTCAGGGTTAAACTGTCAACCCTGATCAGATCATCCGAATCGTGCTCAACTCAAACAGTCCTGTGACTCCTCATAAGGACTACCCTGACCAAGATTTTGCTAAATTAAAGCACGACTGTACACGGCTCCTAAACTGGAGTGGTCAATCCCATCTTGACACATGCACCGACAAGTCAAGTACTTGACTACACCTAGCAGCCTTTCGTCACTGAATTAAAAATTCAGGTAGTCCAGTGCCTAAGTCAGTGAGTTGCTTGCAAGTCACCATGGTGGTCTCAGGTCGGAGGGACATTTATACCCATATTCCATCGGAGCAAATCTTGACAGTAGAAATAGCTCCAGAGTCGGTCACGTTCAGTACAGATGTACCCTTACATCTTACCTGTATACCATACCAGTGTCTCCACACTCATTGGTTAAGAGGACAACCAACCTATATGGCACACAACGACCTATGCTTGATAAATATTGTCATCCTTGGTAACAACGTATCATTTGGTCGCGAATAGATTTAAGAACTAAATGACAAATCCTCCTTTGTCGAGTCTAAATAGTCCTAAGGACTTCACCACAACATAGGAGTTCATTAGAAGATGAAACATTTTGTGATGAAAAAATATCAAAATAATTTTTATTAATTAATAATTTATGTATAAATATAAAAATGAGCACAACCATCAACAGGCTGACGATTGGCTTTGAGACACTATTCCCAACAATCTCCCACTTGGCCTAAAACTAATCGGTGTAGTATCTAATATCCATCTTCGACTTGTAGTTGTCGAACTCCTTCACCGTAATGGCTTTAGTCAATGGGTCAGTCAGATTTTCCTTTCCATCGATCTTCTAAAGATCGACGTCACCTCGATCCATAATTTTTTGGATGAGCTGGTAGCGGCGCAGAATATGCTTCGTCCGTTGGTGTGCCTTTGGTTCCTTCACCTGAGCAATGGCTCCAGAGCTGTCACAGTAGAACAGAACTGGACCAACAAGAGAGGGTGCTACTTCAAGCTCGGTGATGAATTTTCTCAGCCACACTGCTTCTTTGGCAGCATCTGATGTAGCGACATACTCCGCCTCGCAAACTGAATCAGCCACTGTGTGCTGCTTGAAACTTTTTCAGCAGATAGCCCCACCATTAAGGATAAAAATAAATCCCGACACACTTTTGCTGTCATCGTGATCAGACTGAAAACTAGAGCCTGTAAACCATATAAGTCTCAAGTCCGATTCACCATAAACAAGCCACTGGTCCTTAGTATTTCTTAAATATTTCAGGATGGTTTTAACAACCTTCCAGTGATTCTCCCCTGGATCAGATTGGTATCTACTCACTACCCCTAGTAAGTATGCCACATCTGGTCGTGTACATATCATGACGTACATGATAGATCCCACTACCGAAGCATATGGAATCCTACCCATACGCTCTCTCTCTTGAGGTGTTGTCGGATAATCCCTCTTCGAGAGAGAAATTCCATGGCCTATGGAAAGATAGTCTTTCTTGGAATTCTCCATACTGAACCTCTTCAGCATAGTATCAATGTACGTGGACTGAGATAAATCAAGCAACCTTTTAGATCTATCCCTATAGATCCTCATCCCTAGGATGTAGGAAGCTTCTCCCAGATCCTTCATGGAGAACTGTGACGACAGCCAAATCTTTATTCCTTGTAATGCAGGGACATCATTCCCGATTAAGAGAATGTCATCTACATACAATACAAGAAATACTACTACTGCACCATTAGCCCACTTATAAATGCATGGCTCTTCTCCGTTCTTAATGAAGCTATACGTCTTGATCATCTTATTAAAACGTATGTTCCAACTCCGTGATGCCTGCTTAAGTCCATAAATGGACCTCTGTAGCTTGCACACCTTAGACTCATCTGTGGATGTGAATCCTTCAGGTTGTATCATACACACCTCTTCATCCAGCTCTCCATTTAGGAAAGCTGTCTTCTCATCCATCTATCAGATTTCATAGTCTAGATGGGCAGCTATCGCAAGCATAATCCGAATGGATTTGAACATTGCCACAGGAGAAAATATCTCGTCATAGTCTATACTATAATGTTGACGATATCCCTTCGCAACCAGATGGGCTTTATAGGTTTCCACCTTTTCGTCTGTGCCTCTCTTCCTCTTGAAGATCCATTTACACCCTATAGGTTTTACTCCTTCGGGTGGGTCAACCAATGTCCACACATCGTTGACCTTCATGGACTCCATTTCGGATTTCATGGCCTCTAGCCATTTCTCAGAGTCGGGTCTCTGCATTGCATCCATGTAGGTGATCAGATCCTCATCGTTTTCATCAAGTTCGATAGGATCGTCATCCCAGACCAAGAAACCGTAGTATCTGTCTGGTTGACATGGTACTCTACCAGATCACCTTAAGGGTGCTTGAACAATGGGCTCCGGATCTGATCTAATCAAATCCGGTTCAGGTTCAGCAACTTGTGTCGGTTTTTTCACCTGTCGAATTTCGTTAAGTTCGACCTTAGAGGCAACAGTCCCTTCATCAAGGAACTCCTTTTCCAAAAAGATTGTCTTAAGGCTGACAAACACTTTTTGCTCATCAGCCAGGTAGAAGTAATATCCTTTGGTCTCTTTTGGGTACCCTATAAAATTACATTTGTCAGACCTAGGTCCTAGCTTATCCGTAATTAAACGTTTAACATAAGTCGGACACCCCCAAATCCTAAGGTGCGAGAGTACTGGCTTACGTCCTATCCATATCTCATATGGCATTTTGGTTACAGACTTACTCGAAACTCTATTTAGAAGGTAACAAGCCGATTCGAGTGCATATCTCCAGAGGGAGATCGATAGACCAGCAAACCCCATCATAGATCGAACTATGTCCAACAAGATCCGATTCCTCCTTTCAGATACACCATTATGTTATGGTGTTCCAGGAGGAGTCCACTGAGAGAGAATCCCATTCTCCCCAAGATATGTCAGAAAATCATTGAAAAGGTATTCACCTCCTCGATCAGATCAAAAAATTTTAATATACTTTTCAGTTTGTTTTTCTACCTCATTTCGGAATAGTTTGAACATTTCAAACGACTCCGACTTATGCTTCATTAAATAGACATACCCATACCTCGATAGGTCGTCTGTGAAGGTTATAAAGTAGAAATATCCACTTTTTGTACTTGAGCTCATGGGTCTACATACATCAGAATGTACCAGAGCCAAGAGTTCACTGGCTCACTCACCTTTTTCAGTAAAAGATGACTTGGTCATTTTACCAAGAAGACAGGACTCACAGATTGGAAGTGATTCACAATCACCTACTTCAAGAATTCCTTCTTGAGCCAACCTGTTTATCCTGTTTTTATTGATATGACCTAGCCTACAGTGCCAAAGGTAGACTTCTGACACATAATCTATTCTAGGGCGTTTATCGGAGGTTTGAACCACATTAACAGGTTGTGATAGAAAGTAAATTCCATTATTAAGTTGTCCAACAAACATTGTAACACCATTCAAAATGATATTGCAAACATTTTCTTTTATTAATAATTGATAACCGTTCATGGTCAAAAGGCCTACAGAAATAATATTTAATAAAAAGCTTGGACAATAGTGACATTCACTCAGAATTATGTTTCGAGAATTGATTATAAGGTTCATGATTCCTAATGCTAGAACTGGAACTTTGCTTCCATCTCCAACGTTCAGGAATCTCTCGCCTTCATCAAATCTCCTACTGACCTGCAAACCCTGCATCGAATTGCAAATATGATAAGGGCTTCCGGTATCCAATACCCAGGCAGTAGTATCACAAATGAAAAAGTTGCAAGGTGTTATCATATAAGTACCTTTCTTCTTCTTTGGCCTGTTCGGGTCCAGGGAGGCAATGTATAGAGGACAGTTCCTCTTCCAGTGCTCCTGTTTCTTACAAAAGAAGCACTCTGCCTGGCTTTGGTCGGGCTTGCGCTTCTTGGTCTGACCCTGGCAGACGTCCCAGCATGCAACTACACCTTCTTATTGTTCTTCTTCCCTTTCTTAAAGGGTCGACGATCAGAAGAAGACCCTCCCACAATATTCACCGACTCCTTATGGAGCTGGTGATCCTTCTTAAAGTTCTGCAGCAACCCCAATAAGCCGTGGTAGTTCACTGCAGGCTTTGTCATTCGAAAATGAGTAAGGAAGGGGAGGAAGTACTTGGACAATGAATTAAAGATCGCATCCTTATCGAGCTGCTCGTGCAAGAGAAAGCCCAGTTTACTTAGGCGCTCAATCATTTCGATCATGTACAGTACATGATCAGTGACTGAGGCTCCATCCCTCATCCGAGCATTGAAAATGGCACAACTAGTTTTGTGCCTTTCAACGTCGTCAGGCATGCCAAAGGAGTCGTTCAACATTTGAAGCATCTCCTGTGGTTGGGCATTCTCGAACCTGCGACTGAACTCATCATTCATTGCCGCCAGCATAATGCACCGAACGGTGGTGCGGTCATTGAGCCACTTCTGGTAAGTGTCTCGGACCATTCCTCGAGTGTTCGGGGCTGGCTCCTCAGGTGCAGGATCCGTCACTACATAAAGGATCCGCTCATGCTCAAGGATGATTTTTAATTTTCTATACCAGCTATCGAAATTAGGTCCCATGAGCTTGTCATTATCTAATAATGACTGGAGGGACAGGGTAGTGGCCATAGCTGCATAAAGAAAAATCAGACCTCTATTAGTACATAAATTATAAATACTAAAGACTTAGACTTTAGTCTAAAGTTTCTCCCAGTATTTTTACGAACTGGTAGCCTCAACCTTCAATTCGAAGAATTACTTTAATTCTTTAGTGGGTACTAGAATCCACACAGACTACATACGAGCCCAACTTTGGTTGGTCAACCCATGTGCATCTATGGGTAGGTTCATAACCAGTTGTTTCTCTAAACAACTTCTAGTAATTGATTTTGCCCCAGAACCTAATCAGTAGGCTTTGGCCTCCACTGAAAAGATCTGGTTAGGTCCAACCATTAACATGATTTGATTTGGTGAATCGGACCAATAAATGATCAGGCCCGACTTTGGTCGGCCAACCTGATCACCATCAGAAAGACTCAAACCAAATTATCATATTATGAATGATAATTCTATTAGTCAATAAGCACCAGGCCTTTGGGCCTCCAATGATTATTTAACTAATGGACTCATTATCACTCACTTAATGGGAGGCTATGACTTAGTTATCAATATAACTTAATCATTTTTAGGGACCTAATAATTTTTGAGGATTTTATTAAAGGATAGATGAGAAGAAAATATCCAGCCAATTTCAATCCTCCCACTGACTTCACCAAGTCAGATTAAAAAGGATTTACTTAAAGCTGGCATTAGGAGCACCTAAATCAGTCCAACTGATTTACCTAATGACATGGGTGAGCCCTAATCACCAAGTGATCTAATTAAAACCTAATTCACCAGGTTGGCCAGGTAAGTGAGATCAGTGGTAGGGATAAGCCATTAACTCGTCAGAGATCAAATCACTGCGAGTAGCTCCCGCTTAAAAATCACTGGTCAAACTGCCAAACTTACCTTAGACACCAACCGGTTTATTAGTTTTAATTTGATCAACTTAGTAAATAGGGTTCCACTGCATAGCCATGAATTAAGTCCATCTTGGTCTAGTTAAAGACATGGACCCATTCAACTACAACTATTGAAGTTGAGTCTAGAGTATCATTGACCTAATCTAATTCAACTTTTGATTAGATTTGATCAATTACTCTAATTTAGTCTATTTCTTTAAGCTAACCTTAGGTCTAACCCAATTATGGACCTAATCCATCTAACCCATTGACCCACAAGTTTATGCAATTGTCTTAGGTCTTAATTCATAATTCTAGACCTACTAGACAATACTTAATTCTTTTAATTAAGTATTTGGGCTGATGGGTCAGGGTTTGGCATTTCGAAAATAATTTTTAAATTTAAAAGGTTTTATTTTCTGTTCACCAAATATGTTGACTCATTTCACAAATAGATCAGCACATTTCATAAATAGCAATCCTATTGCTAATTACATAACAGAAAATAACTCAATCAAAATAAATCATGAATATTCCTTTAAATCTAATCTAACACATTCATGATAAATTTTATAATTAAACTTTTACAATTAATTCCTTTCATTGCTTCATCTGCATGGGATATAATTGCAGCGGCACCCCTACCGCCATAGGAGATCCCATCGAATGGGAGGAGAGGGCTTTTAAATCCTACTTTTTTCCTATGACCGGACGGCTATGGCAACCAACCCAATTCGATTACTTGCTACTTGGATCAAGTATATCTAAATATACCAATTTCAAAATTTAAATTTTAAATTTTAAATTTTAAATTTTAAATTTTGAATTTCAAATTTCAAACAAATTTTAAATTTCAAATTTTTAAAATTTTGAATTTCAAATTTTGAATTTTAAATTTTAAAATTCAAATTTAAAATTTTAACCAAATTTTAAATTTTGAATTTCAAATTTTTGAATTTTAAATTTTGAATTTTAAATTTTAAAATTTAAATTTTAAATTTTGAATTTTAAAATTTTGAATTTTGAATTTCGAACAATTTTCAAATTTCAAATTTCAAATTTTGAATTTTAAATTTTAAATTTAAACTTTTAGATTACAACTTAATCTATGCATGCAAATATATATATCATATCTAAGAACCCGCTCTGATACCATTTGTGGAAAAAATTCAGTGCAAGGGTAAAATAGTAATTTTAAAATTTTTAAAATTATGATTTTACAGTAAAAAAATATTAATTAATCTAATTAATTAACATAAATTTATCTTACACTAGGATCTAAATATGATATATAGCATGCATGCATTTAAATTTGAAATTCAAATTCGAACAGTAAACACTTTACTGTAATATGTTCAGAACACAATATCTTTGTGCGGGTAGTAGATCGGCGCAATCTGATCACCGTCAGGAGAGTCTGATCATCGCGATATAGCCACACAGTATGTCTGGTCTCTGTGGATCATCCACACGAAGCTTTCGGTCTGATCGACTCCTCACGAGTGCTAGCTCGTTGTAGAGCCCTTTTGACGGCCGATGCTGATCGAACTCCTTCGATCGATGTCTGTCGATTTTTTGGATGCTCCGGATCATCAACAGACGTGCTTGAGAGGATGTTGAAGATCTTTCTAAAATTTTATGGGCTCACGACACTCGTAGCTCACTTTTTCACTTCCCGAACCCCAGGCTAAAATCTAGGGAACTCACCGAAAACCTTGCACCCACTTTTCTTTCTTTTCTTTCTTTTTCTCTTGGAAGGATATGGACTTTCTTCTCATGCATAAGACTTCTCACGTCCCAGAATTTTCTCCAAAAATCTTCTTCTTGCATGCCCCACTCTTCTCCTCCTTTTATAATAACATCAAATGTCTTATCCAAAAGAAAGGATAAAGATAAGTAATTGCACATTTGAATTCAAATCAAATTTTGAATTCAAATGGACACCAACTCATCCCTTATCCACTAAAGGTGTGAGGCATGGCTTAAATTGTGCATGAAGTGATTTCATGAGAAATCTTTTCTCATGTAATAAATAGGATGAAAAAAAGGGATAAGGTGCAAAGATTGATTGCCCATTCAAATTCAAACTTTATTTTGAATTTGAATGGCTAACCAATCATCCTTATCCATTCATTTGGCACATTAAAGTGGGGCCTGGAGAGAGTTTGACGTGAGAAAATAATTCATGAGAAATTTCTTCTCATGAATTCAAATGGGTGCAATGGAAGTGAGGTGGCGCATGGAGATTGGGTCAAGGTGGTTTAATTATTTAAATTAATCTAATTGAACTAAATAATTTAGGTCCAATTAGACTAATTTAAATCTAACTAAATTAAGCTTAATTAGGCTCAATAAAATCTTAATCAAATCAGAAATTGACTAAGCCCAATCCCTGATCAAATCAGGGACCAAACCATCTTGACGATTAGGTTAACTCTTAACCTAATCGAGTCAAACCCAACTGAATCCAATTCAATTAGACTTGATCCAAAAATAATTACTCAATCAAATTGAGTTAATTAGTGATCAAATCATTAATTAAATCTCTCATAAATACTGAGTTCAAATTCGATGGGCAATCGGACATCAGAATTCATCGATATGTAACCCTGATCGAAAAGTCCCAACCAGTGGGACTCTTGACTCTGGTACCCATAATGTGTGGAACTCGTGATCAGAGAATCCTGATTCTCGATCACTGAGTCTCAAACATGAAGGATTCTACACCAGCCATCAGATCAGATGGGAACCTCTAATGTGTGTGACCCCGCAGGTTCGAACCTAAGCCGGTAGTACAGGAATCAATTTTTGTACTAATCGAAGTGACCATCTAGCAATGGTACCCGACGTCCGGATAGGTCGAAGAGTCACAATTGCAACACTCAGAATCTACATGAATATGGTTACTGTATAATTCATCTTTTTGACCCCTGTGTTTAGGACGACTCAGGGTTAAACTGTCAATCCTGATCAGATCATCCGAATCGTGCTCAACTCAAACAGTCCTGTGACTCCTCACAAGGACTACCCTGACCAAGGTTTTGCTAAATTGTAATACGACTGTACACAGATCCTAAACTGGAGTGGTCAATCCCATCTTGACACACGCACCGACAAGTCAAGTACTTGACTACACCCAGCAGCCTTCCGTCACTGAATTAAAAATTCAGGTAGTCCAATGACTAAGTGCAGTGAGTTGCTTGCAAGTCACCGTGGCGGTCTCAGGTCGGAGGGATATTTATACCCATATTCCATCGGAGCAAATTTTGACAGCAGAAATAGCTTCGGAGTCGGTCACGTTCAGTGAAGATGTACCCTTACATCTCACCTGTATGCCATACCAGTGTCTCCACACTCATTGGTTAAGAGGACAACCAACCTATATGGCATACAACGACCTATGCTTGATAAATATTGTCGTCCTTGGTAACAACGTATCATTTGGTCACGAACAGATTTAAGGACTAAATGACAAATCCTCCTTTGTCGAGTCTAAATAGTCCTAAGGACTTCACTACAACATAGAAATTCATTAGAAGATGAAACATTTTGTGATGAAAAAATATCAAAATAATTTTTATTAATTCATAATTTATGTACAAATACAAAAATGAACACAACCGTCAACAGGCTGATGATTGACTTTGGGACACTATTCCCAACAGTGCTACCTCCCATAGTGTATTTTTAAGAACCTTGCCTTTGTGCTTTTTTTGAAAGTTACTATATATGTGCCTCATACAAAACCTATGCTCAACCCCTCCTAAAAGATGCTGGAAGTAAGGGACTAGATCCTGCATTGTAAGATATTAAAATGAAAAGGTGCAAATTATTGTGTAATTGTAATAAGAAATGATGTAGAAAAGAACTGAAAGAAAATATAAACTTTAATGCTTGATATTATCTTTTGCTGGTCTGACATAAAAACCCAACCTTTCTCCTGTGCAAAACAATATCCATCTAGAGCAGATTTAGAAACCATTTTCAAAACTCTCTTGTTTCTGCCTCTGCTACTGCCCAGGCTATAGGAAACTTCTCCTCATTAGCATCTCTCCCAATTGTTGCCAGTAAATGTCTTTGGCAAACTGACTTAAGGAAACAACCATCTAAACAAATTATAGGCTTACAACCAGCAAGAAATCCCTTCTTGCATGCATCAAAGCATATATAGAACCTTTGAAAAATAGACCTTACCTAAACTTGTGGTCTCCATACATGAACAATAATAATGCTATTAGGGTTTGTCCTTTTCAATTCATAGGCATAGTCATGCAGTCTTGCATACTGCATCTTATAAGATCCTTAAATTTTCTCAAGTGCCCTCTTTTTTGCCCTGTAACACTGATATATTGAAATATTAACAACCAAATTTTTGCGAACATCTTCTTGTAACTTTTTGGCTTTAAAATCAGGATTGCTTTTGAACTTATCTAGGTAGTGCCTAGCAAGCCATGATGACTTTATTTGACAGTTTTTATAACTTATACTACATTTATGTTCAGGACAATAGTACTTAACTTGGAATAACTTTTTTGTACTCATCCATTAGGTAGATATTCTCCATGGGCAGCCATCAGCACATACAGCAGCAATGTAATAACTAGCATTCCTTTTGAACTTAATATTATATCCATTCAATATCCCATATGTCCTTACAACATCCTTAAACTCCTTATGATTTATCAAACTTCATTCCATTTGAAAATTTTGGATCCTTCATATCTATCTTAATATTAAACTTCTCAAAGCATTTATCATTTTTGTTAATATCATCACCATCACCATCATAATCAGAATAATCAGACTGAGGTATTTTTCCTTCACCAACATCCTTCAAGAATTGATTGGATGGACCTAAACCTTTGTACATGTGCATTTTCACCTCATAATCACTTTTAGAATCAGTTGTATCACCTGCTTCCTCTACATGAACATCCACAAAATTACTATCATAGTCATCAATATCACCATCAGTATCACAATCATTATCACTATCATCGTGAGCACTAGTTTGAGCATTCTGAGCATCCTTCTCAGTGTTATCTGCAAACTTACATGCATTTTTATCAACATTGTCAGTAGCAGTATTAAAATACTTCTTAGTAACATCATCCATATCTATAACTTCAAGTATATCCAATTGATGTTCAACATAAAGATGCATTGTACCCCCATGGTTGACTTGATTAAATGTCTCAAAAACTTGTTAGTCACAATATAAAAGTATAAGGCTATGCTTCAAATCTCTTCCTGGTACCCCATAGTGTACTTTGTCTACATTATTGTAACCCAACTCATTTAACTTATCAATGATACCAAAATATGATACTTTATCAATATCAATATCATCTATCTCTACCACTACTCCACCAACATAATCAAATATAGGATAGTTAACAAATGATCCACTATGATGAATAACAACTACAACAACTACATCCATGCTGCAAACCATTAAAAAAATACATGTAAACATTCACCAATTGGCATAATTATATAAAAACTAGGACTTACACTAATCAATTAGTAATTACTGTAAATCCTTTGCCAGAATAATAGGTCCATTTTAGTTGTCACAAAGGACATAGATAGGATCACAAATGTAATAGAAGAAGTAGATGAAATACAAATAGTTGTCTAAATGAGAATAGACAGTATTGACCAAATTGATCTTTGGATAAATAACCAATGACATACATTATAGTCCACTATTCAGAAGACTGTTTAGCATAAAAAATTAGGGGACCACTCCTAAATCATATAGAGAGACAAAGGCCTTTAGCAAATGGAAAGTGAAATTAGGGGTCCACTATTCCGACAACCAAAGATAGATACGAGGGGACCACTCTCAAATCATACAGAAAAAAAAACTATTCTTGAATAAAATATAGGATCTTACAAGAAAACATACATTTTTAAATCAAGTTTTTAAATCCGTACCTCCCAACTTGCCGCAGAACCTTCGATCAACGATGATGGGATTCTAAAAGGGAACAGATAGGTCTTCCCTTTTATTGACAAAGAGGCAAGCTTGTCGGATGAAGACGAGGTTGGCACTATAGTGAAGAAGCAGACATTGAACATGGAGAAGATGAGGGATCTAGGATTTTGGATGGAGGTCATACGAAGCAAGGCAATCCGAATCACAAACAACCCTTTCCATTAACATTGGAAGCCACATTAGCAGCTTCTAACCACATCAGCAAGTTCTGCGCCACATCAAAACTTATTAGCATGCATGTGGGGTCACATGACAAACCAAACAAACGGCATTGAGCTCCGTCAATCCATTTTTTCGAAATTGATCAATTTGGCCATTTTATTGATCAAACTGACAAGTTCAAAATTTTTTCACTCGTAGTATACCCAAACCTCGTTGTATAAAAACATATTTTTTCCTTTTGAAATGACTTCTTTTCAAATGGAGTTTCAGAAGAAGTGCTGTGAGAAAGAAGCAGTTTATATTTGGCAAAATCATTTGATAAGCACTTTTATCAGTATTTGAGAAGCAGTTTGTATTTGGCAAATTTTTCAAAAAAATACTTTTGACTGTCAAATTATGAAAAAAGACATGTATAGATTTACTTTATAATTAATATTATTTAAATAGATAAATAATTTTAAATATTCATTATGATTAATTTTAATTAATTTTTTTATTTTTATTTAATTAAAATATAAAAATTAAAATAATAAAAAATATATTAAATATTTTAATCAATATAAATATAATTAAATCAAAGATAATACATATTGAACAAAATAATGGGAGGATTATGTGAAAATAAATAGAGATAGTTATGATAAATAATAATTTTAAGTAAAGATATTTTTATCTTAAAAAAATTAATTTTATACTTCTACTTCTGTTTTCAAGAAGAAATTTTAATTTTTTGCTTCCTTCCTGCAGCAGAAAAACTGCATCTGCTACCACTCAGAAGTAGATTATTTTTTAAAATAAGCTTTGTCAAACATCTTATTTTTTAAAATAAATATTTTTTTGAAAAATAAGCAGCTTCTTCTTTCCCAAAAGCTTGGCTAAACATGCCATAAGTGATGTAAATAAAGTGGGGAGAGGAATATGCATACTTAGAGGTCCTCTGGGTCCTATATATTTATAATTTATAAATGAGAGCATCAAGTTATGGTTCGAAAAGAACAGGCATGCTATAATCATTGGATGTACAATAATTATATTCAAATGTGCAATAATCGTCTAAATATGCGGGATGAGTTGTAACTATCTCACAATATATCTCATAAGTATATATGGCCATAGCAACATCACTAATAGGCTTCACCCATTTTAATGCACTTTGAATCAAGAACACGTAGCCTTCATTATTGGTCAGTCGGTTTGATTGATAATGATTACAAGCCAACAAATCCAAGATTCATCATTAACACTGATTAGTCATCTACTATTTGAGAAATAAGTGAAATTAGGGAGGATTTTATAAATTATTTTTCTTTTGGTACATGGGAATTTTTTTTTACTTGAGGGTTGGAATTTTTTTCTTTGATAGATAGGGTTGGATTTTTCATTTGCATATATTTTGTTTTGAATTTACCATTTATGCACCTTGCAAATATTGATGCAAAATTAATTATTTGGCAAAAATCTAGTCTACTACCAGCAACCTCTTTTGAGTAGTGTTCTACTTCTGCATTGCGACCACTTCTCCAAGCCTGTCGCCCTCTTCTCCAACCCCTCTTACCATCTCCCTTGCCACCCCCACCTCCTCCATCACTTTAGTTCTATCCTCCCCTCGTTCTACTGCACCCACTTTCTCCCTATTGCCATAACCTTTAATAATACCCAACCTCTCCCAAAAATCGTAGCCCCATCCTTCTCCATCACACCAATGGAGAGCTATGCCTACTTCATCCCAAATAATGTTCAAAGGTCAGCATCCTTCCATTGGTGACATAGGATATGGTTAGAACTGTTGATGATCAGAACAAGAAAGCAGTGGCCAATATAGACTGGATCGCTATAGGAAGGCAGATTATTTAGCTACAAATTGTTGAAACTGTGGCTTGGTTGATGGGCCACGGAAATTTCAGTTGGGAAGTTCAAAAATTTGGTGCCAGCTAGTAATCCACCTTTTCGAGAAAGCACTTGTTCACACTCAGGAGCCAACGTATAGCTAACATGGAGTCTTTCAATTGGATATTTTTTTTTTATTGATGAAAGAGGAGGCGGGGACTGCCACCTACCATTGTCGATAATGAAAGAGTATTTACAGAAGCTAATTATAGGAGGAATTAACTGAGAAAAGCTCAACAAAACTAAGAATATAGCAGGTTGGAGTAGAAAAGATGGAACAGGAGAGTACTGACTAGATCAACAAAAGACGCACAAAAGTTAGACTTTAATAGACAAGAGAGGATAAATTTCTTGCTTTATGTTGTTCACTTTAAACCTCTTGGAGATCAGAGAAACTAATTTTAAACATGGCCCTAGTGTATGCGAGGCCTGTAGAATCTTTCTTCTTACAGAGCTGTGGCCACCATGAAGAAATTATTTGCATCAGATGCACTATTTGGATGAGAGGTTGCTATGTCTAATCACTGCCTCCCACTGCTAATCACTTAACTGTCTAGCTTATCTAGCAGGTTTTGTAGTTGGGACAATCTACTGGTGAGATCCGTTGGAATCCAGCTTTTCAACTGGTCAATGCATCATTGCTTTAGCAAAGGGATGCTTTTAGCCTCAAAATGAAAAATGCATTGAGTTCATTCCTTCAAGAGACACCAACAGGTTGAGGAGATGAAGCTGCTCCATATGGAGGGGGAGTATAGCTTTGGGAGTT
Source organism: Elaeis guineensis (assembly GCF_000442705.2). Lineage (NCBI taxonomy): Eukaryota > Viridiplantae > Streptophyta > Magnoliopsida > Arecales > Arecaceae > Elaeis > Elaeis guineensis. Next base: position 63,208,781 of record NC_026005.2, on the reverse strand, counting down.
TGAGCTCCCAAGATCCCTAGAGAAGATCAAAAGACAGAGGAAGCTATGGCAATTCCAATTTATCGACGAAATAACTCCAAAGTTTAATAGAGAAAGAGTAAGTTAGGAGCAGGTATTGTGCAGTCTCCTCATCTTCCCCACACAATAGGCAATGTTGAGAAGAAGAAAAGTTCTTTTTTTTTAGACTGTCAGTAGAAAGTAGTCTACTATTGAATATTAGCCGGTTGAAGATCTTTATTTTTTTGGCTAGAGGAAGCTTCCAATTGAGTCGAGTGAATTCTAAAATAACTCTGTCGTAGGTGAAAAAGAGATATGCATCTCTAATTGTATAAGTGCCCTTGAGACTCTAGGACCATTCAATCTTATCATCGTCTGTAGATAAGCTTACCTAGGAGGTAACAAATAGGAGCATTTCAACTTGCTCGTCGCTTCTCGATGCCATATTATTCTTGAACAGAGATCTTTGATTGGTACAATTTAAGAAATCAGCAGTCGAGATGTCTAGTCTCATAGTTTGAAAAAAAAAAAAAGGAGGGGAAGATGTTGTTGAGAGCTAAGTTGGTATACCAATTATCGAATCAGAATGCAACGTTATCACGCCCCCGATCCAAGATTGTAAGTCAAAGGTTATAGCAACCGCCGCATACTCATAAAATTTTTTTTTCATAAGCATTCAAGACATCTCATCATGATATCATACACATAAAGCTAAATAAATTTCAATTTTTAATGATCAAACTTTAGTTCAAATAACAAATCAAAATTTAATATCAAAAAAAAAATAATTATCTGACAAAGTTAACACTTAAAATAAAAATCTTACATCAATTCTGAGAAAATTCTAAATCAAATAAGCTAACTCCATCTCTAATCGCTCTCCCAATCGAAATTCTGCATCATGCTAATTTTCTAGACCTGTAAAAAAATATAAAACTCATCATGAGATAAATAGCCCAGTAAGCAGTGGATACTTTTAACTGAATAAATCAGACAATAATATTATACATATCAGTTTACTGATAATAACATAATCAAAATGTAAATTTATGAATTCATAATTTAATTCATCACACTATCAATCATATATAAATTTTTAATTCATCATAATTTTAAATTATACTTATCATCTTAAGTTCATCAAATTTCTTAAGTTCTTCTTATCAACCAAGAACTATGACCACATTTTTCTTATGGCATGGTCATAATACCGCGTATCTTCTTGCGATAAGCTGCGAATCATCTGGCAGTAAAGTCCTTCGAAATTACTGATCTCGCTGGTGGTTTATCGCTGGTCTCTCTGACGATATGTCGCTGGTCTCACTGGCGACATCAGCCCTCAGGACAAATCAATTGCCAACGTATATACCTCCATTGGCGGGATCCTTTACATAGTCAGATTGTCAATTCATATCATCTTTCAATCCATATATTATTTTAATAATAATATAAATAAATAATATTCGAATAAATCAATCATATCATTCTTTATGATTATACATCATCATAAGTATTTTCAACAAATATCTTCAGTCATAATTAATTTTAACAAATATTTTCAATCATAATTAATTTTAACAAATATTTTCAATCACAAGCATATCATGAATTAATATAATTTAAATTTATAATTTATCAGATAAATTCAGTAAAAGTAAAACACTACTTACCCCAAAAGAATTTCAAACTAAAGATCCTAGGAATCCTGAAAATCCTTCTCTGAACCTGATATGTCAAATATCATATTTTTGATTAAAATTTTATTATAATTAAAAATAAAAATTCTTAAAATCCAATATCTCTACATGGATTGACTAGGTGATAGCGTCCAGAATTTTTGATTAATCCATCTAGGTTATTAAAGAAAAAATCCTTCTTTATTTATTTATTTTTTTCTTTTCTTTTCTTTTTCTTTTCTCTTTTCTTTTCTTTTTCCTCATCTCTTCTTCTTCTTCTTTCGTTAAAACAGAACAGGAGACCGTGGTCTCCCTTCTCCTCCGTCCAAACTCCACGGAAGTCTCATCGAAATGGCAAGTGAGGGTTCAAGTCTCAGGGCGGCGTAGTCGCGACACCATGTTCGGGTGCTCACCGATGAGGGACGGCACTGGATGGTATCGAAAAAACCAAAGAACAAGGACATTGAAACAGCAGTTTTTGATTTCAAGGTTTTTTCCAAAAAAAAAAATAAATCGGCAAAAATCCTAGTTTATAATCAAAAGGAGATTGAAGAGGGGATTACCTTGCTCTTTGTGGAGTTTTTAGGCTACGAAATCACCGGCAAAAGCCTTCAATCCGAGAGCAAATAAATAGTAAAAATTGAGAGAAAAAGGAGATGAAAGGGAGATTTTTTGGTTATTGATGGATGAGGAGGTGAGGGGCTTCCATTTTATAAAGGAGGGTTTTAGGTTTTTACTCGGATTCTATCTTTTTTTCGGGGTGGGAAGAAGACTCTCAATAGGAGTCTTCTTCCTCCCTTTTATCCTTTATTTTTCTTTTTTTTTTTTCAATTGGGCTTGGACTTGGATCTTTTCAATTAGGCTTGGGTCATAACATTCTTCACCTCTAAAAAAAATTTTATTCTCGAAATTTTTTGTACCTATGGTCTCGAAGAGCTAGGGATCTTTCTACTTTATTTCTTTCTCTAGTTCCCAAGTAGCTTATCTTTTCGAATGTCGACTCTACTATACTTTGACACAGAAAATGTTGCGACGTCTTAGCACTTATTCTTTACGGTCCATGATCCGTACAGAAAATTCTTTATATGATAGATCCTTTCTAGCTTGCAATGGTTCAAGTTCCACAATGTGACTTGGGTCTGATAAATATTTTTTCAATATGAAAATATGAAAAATATCATGCACTCCGGTAACTGAAGATGGTAAGGCAAGTCTATAAGCCACCTCACCAATTCTTTTCAAAATCTCGAATGGACCCATATATTTAAGATTTAATTTGCCACGAATGCCAAATCTTAAGATTTTTTTTGAAGGAGATACTTTGAGAAATACATGGTCATCAATTTGAAATTTTAATTTCTGTCTCCTATTATCTACATTATTTTTCTATATGCTTTGTGCTGTCTGAAGTCATTCTTTGATAAATTAAATCTTCTCGACTGCTTGTTGAACAAGTTCGAGATCCAATATTCTCTGCTCGCCTACATCATCCCAATAAATCGATGATCGACATCTTCTACCATATAATGCTTCATAAGGTGCCATGTCAATGCTAGCCTGATGACTGTTATTATAAGCAAACTCAATCAAAGGTAGATGCTCATCCCATGAACCTTGCATATCTAAAATATAGGTTCTCAACATATCTTCTAAGATCTGAATAGTTCTCTCTAATTGACCATCAGTCTGTGGATGAAAAGCTGTACTGAAGTTCAATTTTGTTTCTAATACCTTGTGTAAGCTCTTTTAAAACTGTGATACAAATCTGATATCTTGATCCGATACAATGATCACTGAAATTTTATGTAGCCTTATAATTTCTTTCAAATATAATTTTGCTAGTCTTTCTAAAGTGAACCCAACTCTAATTGATAGAAAGTGTGCAGACTTTGTCAATCAATCCACAATCACCTAGGCTACATCATTTTTACTTGGAGTCTTAGGTAGTCCAGTTACAAAATCCATAGTGATATGTTCCCACTTTCATACTGAAATATCGAGGGGTTGAAGTAGTCCTGCGGATCTCTAATGTTCAGCTTTAATCTGTTGATACACCAAACATTGAGTCATAAATTAAGCGATCTCTCTCTTCATATTATTCCACTAGTATATTTCTTTGAAGTCTCTATGCATCTTAATACCTCTCGGATGGACTGTATAACCGATCTAATGGGCTTCTTGAAGTATTTCTTATTTGAGTACTGAATCATTGGGTATCCAAATTCTATTTCGAACCTCAACGAACCATCATCATGTATCTTGAATTCAGATTGAACACCAGCTTCCACTGAATCTTTTATTTTCATTAATTGTGGATCACCATTCTGGGCGACTTTAATTCTTTCAATGAGTGTTGGCTGAATCCTCATGTTGGCTAATCGTACTGTTGAGTCATATACTCAAATATCTAATTTCAATTTTCTTATATCTTTCAATAATTGATGTTGATGTGTGATTAAAATAGCCAAATTTTTTATAGATTTTCTACTAAAGGCATCAGCAACAATATTGACTTTTCTGAGATGATAATGAATTGTTAAATCATAATCCTTCAACAGTTCTAACCACCTTCTCTGTCTCATATTTAATTTCTTCTACGTAAAAATATACTTTAAACTCTTATGATCGGTAAACACTTCATACTGCACACCTATAAATGATGTCTCTAGATTTTTAGGGTAAAAATCACTGCTGCTAACTCCAAATCATGTGTCAGATAATTCTGTTCATATGGTTTCAATTGTCTTGAGGCGTAAGCTACTACCTTATCATATTGCATCAATATATAGCCAAGTCTCTTTTTAGATGCATCACTATATATTGTGAATCTTTCATCTTCTGTTGGTATAGTAAGGATAGGGGTTGAAACTAATCATTATTTTAACTCTTGAAAACTTTATTCACAATCCTCGGTCCACTCAAATTTAATCATTTTTTGAGTAAGATGAGTCAAAGGTGCAGTTATAAGAGAGAATCCTTCCATAAATCGTCTGTAATAACCTGCCATTTTCAGAAAACTCTGAATCTCAAAAATATTTGTAGGTCTATTCCACTGCACCACAACTTTCACTTTTGTTGGATCCATAGAAATTCAATCTTTAGACACGATGTATCCCAAAAAGATTATTTTATCTAACCAAAATTCACACTTTTTTAATTTAGAATAAAGCTTTTCTTTTCTTAATATTTGTAGTACACATCGCAAATATTCCTCATATTCCAATTTGCTTCTTGAATATACCAAGATATCATTAATGAACATGACAACAAATTTATCAAGATAGAATTTGAATATTTTATTCATTAAATCCATGAAGGCCGTTGGAGCATTGGTTAATCCAAATGACATTACTATAATATCCATAATAAGTTCTAAATGCAGTCTTTGTTATGTCCTCTGCTTTGATTTTTAATTGATGATATCCTGAACGAAGATTAATTTTAGAAAAAATTTGTGCACCTTGCAATTGATCAAATAAATCATCGATTCGAGGTAGAGGATACTTATTTCTGATAGTGATCGTATTCAACTCTTTATAGTCGATACAAAGCCTCATACTACCATCTTTCTTTTTTACAAACAAGACTAGAGCTCCCCAAGGAGATACACTAGGTCTTATAAAACTTTTGTCCAATAAATCTTGTAATTGATCTTTTAACTCCTTCAACACTATGGGAGCTATTCAATAAGGAGCTTTAAAAATCAGATCGGTATTGGGTGCCAACTCAATGGTAAATTCAATTTCTCTGTCCAGTAGTAATCCGGATAAATCATCAATGAATACATCTAAAAATTTATTTACAATAAAAATATCCTGTAACCTCAATTCATCATGTTTTATATTCTTTATTGATATTAGATAACCTCTACATCTCTTTCTTAGCATATGTCTAGCTTGTACAAATGAAATAATATGTAGAAGAGTGATTCTTGCACTTTCATCAAAATTGAATACTAATTCTCTCGGTATTTGAAAGTTTACTCTCTTTCCATGACAATCCACAGAGGCATGATAAGTAGCAAGCAAATTCATTCCTAGAATGACATCAAAATTATGCATATCCAGGACTACCAAATCTATCGATAATTCTCTTTCTCCTATTCTGATACTACATGACTTGCACATAGTTTCGGTACTTAAAATACCACCTACTAGTGTCTCAATATATAATTTAGTTTTCATAGGTTCACATACTATATCATGTTGTCTAATAAAAGTGATGGATATAAAAAAATGTGTAGCACCAGAATCAAATAAAACAGAAGCATAAATATCAAGTACAGGAATGGTACCTGTCACTACAGTATTAGAGGCCTGAGCATCCTGTTGTGTGAGTGCATAAATTTTTTCTTGAGTTTTCGGCTTTTGGCCCCCATCCTTTGTTTGTGTGGATCTATTCTTGTTCCTCTAGGGGCAATCTACAATTTTGTGTCCCTTCTATCTACAGTTAAAATAAGAACCAATATTCCATGGGCAATTAGAAGATTCATGCTCTATTCGGCCACATCTCGAACATCTAGCTGCCTCATTCTCATGACTCTTATCATTTGCTGGCTTCTTTATTGGATCCTTGTTATTTTGATTTCATCTTTGAGTTCCACCAAACCTATTTCTCTTCTTCTGATTTTGTTCTCTCTTAGTATGTGCTTCATTAACTTTTCTCTCAATTATTAGAGCTTTATTCATAATTGAGGCATAAGTAGTTAACTCATAGGGTACAATTTATTTTTTAATTTCTGTCTTCAGCCCTATTTCAAATTTATGTACTCTATCTTGCTCAATCTCAATCAATCTTAAAACAAACTTAGCTAACTCTATGAATTTAGCTTCATACTCTGCAATGGATCTGTTCTCCTATTTCAGATGAATGAACTCTTGCTCTTTCTATATTCTGACACTTTGAAGAAAGTACTTGTCAAAAAATTTATTTTGAAATTTTTCTCAAGTGAGTGGTATCTCATCATGCTCTATTTTTGTTCAAGTATCTACCACTAGTTGTATGCCTCACCTTGTAACAGATATGCTGTATAGCGAATCTTCTCATCGTCATGGCATTCTTGCATGGCGAATGCCTTCTCCATCTCCATAATCCAGTTGTTAGCTTCTAGTGGTTCGATGGTCCCTTTGAAGGCTGGAGGAGCCAACTTCTTAAACTCGACGATGTTGTTCTTCTGCACTGGATGTTCTCCATATCCATGTGATGGTGGAGGATGCTGATGAGGCTGCGCATGTTGTTGTTGAAGTAACTATTGTTGTGTTTGTACTACTCCGATTAGGATTTGCATTAATTGAGTCATGTTTGGCTCTCCTGCACTGTCGGAGTATTTCCAGCAGGATCAAAGATTTCCTCCTGCTGAGATGTGCTGCTATTCAGTTGGGGAGTATTATCACCAAGTGGGTTTGATGACCCTCCTACAGCTCCTTGAGTATTCTTCATTCATCATGGAGGCATATTGATCTATGACAAGTTGAGATGATAACTTATCCTTAATAAAGTTATGAACTTACTTAAGGTAGGTCAGATCATAATCATCATAAACTAACCTCCCAAATTTCTTAATATCTACCCATCACTCACTTATTCTATTCTACATGTCTTTATCTAACTACTTATGCTTTGATACCATATAAATTGTCACGCCTCTGATCCGAGATTATGAGTCGAAGATCATGGCAACCGTCGTATACTCATAAGAAACTTTTCTCATAAGCATGCAAGGCATCTCATCATGATATCATACATATAAAGCTAAATAAATTTTAATTTTTAATGATCAAATCTTAGTTCAAATAATAAATCAAAACTCAGTGTTAAAAGAAAAATAATTGTCTGACAAAGTTAACACTTAAAATAAAAATCTTATATCAATTCTGAAAAAATTCTAAATCAAATAAGCTAACTCCATCTCTAATCGCTCTCCCAACCAAAATCCCACATTACGCTAATTTTCTAGATCTGTAAAAAAAATATAAAACTCATCATGAGCTAAATAGCTCAGTAAGCAGTGTATACCTTTAACTGAATAAATTAGATAATAATATTGTACATATCAGTTTACTGATAATAACATAATCAATATGTAAATACATGAATTCATAATTTAATTCATCACACTATCAATCATATATAAATTTTTAATTTTTTATAATTTTAAATTATGCTTATCATCTTAAGTTCATCAAATTTCTTAAGTTCTTCTTATCAACCATGAACTATGACCATATTTTTTCTGTGGCAGGATCATAACACCGCGTATCTCTTACGATAAGCTGCGAAATATCTGACAGCAAAGTCTTTTGAAACTGTTAGTCTCGCTGGTGGTTTGTCGCTGGTCTCTCTGATGACATGTCGCTGGTCTCACTGACGACATAAACCCTCGGGACAAATCAATTACCAATGTATATGTCTCTATTGGCGGGATCTTTTATATAGTCAGATTGTCAATTCATATCATCTTTCAATTCATATATTATTTCAATAACAATATAAATAAATGATATTCAAATAAATCAATCATATCATTCTTTATGATTATACATCATCATAAGTATTTTCAACAAATATCTTCAGTCATAATTAATTCAACAAATATTTTTAATCATAATTAATTTCAACAAATATTTTCAATCACAAACATACTATGAATTGATATAATTCAAATTTATAATTTATCAGATAAATTTAGTAAAAATAAAATACTACTTACCTCAAAAGAAATTCAAACTAGGGATCCTAGAAATTCTGAAAATTCTTGTCTGAACCTGGTATGTCAAATATTATATTTTTGATTAAAATTTCATCATAATTAAAAATAAAAATTTTTAAAATCCAATGTCCCTACATGGATTGACTAGGTGATAGCGTTCAAGATTTTTGATTAATCCATCTAGGTTATTAAAAAAAATCCTTCTTTATTTATTTATTTTTTTCGTTTCTCTTTCCTTTTCTCTTTTCTCCTCTCTTCTTCTTCTTCTTTCGTTAAAACAGAACAAGGGACCATGGTCCCCCTTCTCCGTCCAAACTCCACGAAAGTCTCGTCAGAACGATGAGTGGGGGTTCAAGTCTCAGGACGGCATAGTCACGACGTCATGTTCGGGTGCTCGCAGGCGAGGGACGGTATCGGACGGCGTCGGAAAAACTAAAGAACAAAGATGCCGAAACAAGGGTTTTCGGTTTCGAGGTTCTTCCCCAAAAAAAAAAGTAATAAATCGATAAAAATCCTAATTTATAATCAAAAGGAGATTGAAGAAAAAATTACCTTGCCCTTTGTGGAGTTTTTAGGCCACGAAATCACTGACAAAAGCCTTCAATCCGAGAGCAAATAAATAGCAAAAATCGAGAGAAAAAGGAGATGAAAGGGAGATTTTTCGATGATTGATGGATGAGGAGGCGAGGGGCTTCCATTTTATAGAAGAGGGTTTTGGATTTTTACTCGAATTCTATCTCCTTTTTGGGGTGGGAAGAAGACTCTCAATGGGAGTCTTCTTCCTCCCGTTTATCCTTTATTATTTTTTTTCTTTTTTTTTTTTCAATTGGGCTTGGGCTTTGGGCTTGGGTCTTTTCAATTGGACTTGGGCTTTAGGCTACCATATAAATTATCATGCCCCTGACCCATGATTGTATGTCGAAGGTCATGGCAACTGCCGCATACTCATAAGAAATTTTTTTTATAAGCATGCAATGCATCTCATCATGATATCATACACATAAAGCTAAATAAATTTTAATTTTTTAATGATCAAATCTTAATTCAAATAATAAATCAAAACTCAGTGTCAAAAGAAAAATAATTGTCTGATAAAGTTAACACTTAAAATAAAAATCTTGCATTAATTTTGAGAAAATCTTAAATCAAATAAGCTAACTCCATCTCTAATCGCTCTCCCAATTGAAATCCCACATCACACTAATTTTTTAAATTAAAAAAAAAAATAAAACTCATCATGAGCTAAATAGTTCAGTAAGCAGTGTATACTTTTAACTGAATAAATCAGACAATAATATTATACATATCAGTTTACTGATAATAACATAATTAATATGTAAATTCATGAATTCATAATTTAATTCATCACACTATCAATCATATATAAATTTTCAATTCATCATAATTTCAAATTGTGCTTATTATCTTAAGTTCATCAAATTTCTTAAGTTCTTCTTATCAAACATGAATTATGACCATATTTTTTCTGTGATAAGGTCATAATACCACGTATCTTCTTGCGGTAAGCTGTGAATCATTTGGCAGCAAATTTCTTCAAAACCGTTGGTCTCGTTGGTGGTTTATCACTGATCTCTCTGATGACATGTCGTTGGTCTCACTAGCGACGTAAACCCTTAAGACAAATCAATTGCCAATATATATACCTCTATTGGCAGGGTCCTTTACATAGTCAGATTGTCAATTCATATCAGCTTTAAATTTATATATTATTTCAATAACAATATAAATAAATGATATTCGAATAAATCAATCATATCATTTTTTATGATTATACATCATCATAAGTATTTTCAACAAATATCTTCAGTCATAATTAATTTCAACAAATATTTTCAATCACAATTAATTTTAATAAATATTTTCAATCACAAGCATATCATGAATTAATATAATTCAAATTTATAATTTATCAGATAAATTTAATAAAAATAAAATACTACTTACCTCAAAAGAAATCCAAACTAGAGATCCTAAGAATCCTGAAAATCCTTCTCTGAACATGGTATGTCAAATATCATATTTTTGATTAAAATTTCATCATAATTAAAAATAAAAATTTTTAAAATTCAATGTCCCTACATGGATTGACTAGGTGATAGAGTCTAGGATTTTGATTAATCCATCTAGGTTATTAAAGAAAAAAAACCCTTCTTTATTTATTTATTTTTTTCTTTTCTCTTTCCTTTTCTCTTTCCTCCTCTCTTCTTCTTCTTTCGTTAGAACAGAACAGGGGACAGTGGTCCCCCTTCTCCTCCGTCCAAACCCCATGGAAGTCTCATCGGAACGGCGAGTGGGGGTTCAAGTCTCAGGGTGGCGTAGTCACGGCACCATGTTCGGGTGCTTGCCAGCGAGGGACAGCATCGAAAAAATCAAAGAACAAGCATGCCGAAATAGGGGTTTTCGGTTTCGAGATTTTTTCAAAAAAAAAAATAGTAATAAATCGACAAAAATCCTAGTTTATAATCAAAAGGAGATTGAAGAGAGGATTACCTTGCTCTTTGTAGAGTTTTTAGGCTACGAAATCGCCAGCAAAAGCCTTCAATCCGAGAGTAAATAAACAGCGAAAATCGGGAGAAAAAGGAGATGAAAGAGAATTTTTTCGATAATTGATGGATGAGGAGGCGAGGGGCATCAGTTTTATAGAGGAGAATTTCGGGTTTTTACTCAGATTCTATCTTCTTTTTGGGATGGGAAGAAGACTCTCAATGGGAGTCTTCTTCCTCCCGTTTATCTTTTGTTTTTTTTTTTCAATTGGGCTTGGGCTTTGAGCTTGAGTCTTTTCAATTGAGCTTTGGGCTTAGATCATAACAAACATGCTAGCCGTTTCCCAACTTGAATGAAGGAGTTGTCAGAAAATGATCCAATGTTTTGATAATGTTGCGCCAAGATTGAGATGCATTTTTGAGATGATTGGAAGGGGTGATTGACAGCAGATTAGCTGAGTAATGTAGATGGCAGATCAGCCTTCTCCAAGGATGATTAACATCCTTGAAGAAATTTCATAGTCACTTCGTTAATAGACATTTGTTAAATATTTTCAGATTAATTATTCCTAGGGTACCATCTTATTTTGGTCGACACATCTAATCCCAGTTCACAGGGCAATGACCACCTTTGTATGGTTTCTTACCTCTCCATAGAAATACACGCCTTATATTGTTGATTTTGCTGATGACAGTCGATGGAAGGGCAAAGGACGACATTTAGTATGTAGAGATGGTGCTAATCACTGTATTCACAAGGACTAACCAACCTGCTAGTGATAAGGTGTCACTTTTCCAAGAGGTAAGCTTGTTGTCAACTTTCTCAATAAGGAAGTCCAATTAGACCTTCGAACTATGGTATGTCTTGAATAGATGTGTTGAAAATGAGTAACAATATTGTGAGGATCTATGTATACATATATTTAGTTCAATTAATCATTAAAAAATTTTGAATATTTATACAAGCCAAAGAACCCAACTAATATTTTTTTGGCTTGTCTTTTTGGGTGAGATTTGGGATCATTACAAATATCTTCAGAGTCGACCAAGCTCATAACTCATGTGAACTAATGGATAATGTAGCACAGATTCATTGGGGTTAACTATAGATCTATTATGGTGTTTGTAAATAGATTTGCATGAATTCGGATTTTTAGTCTAACGAGGATATCAGGAGTTAAACAGGGAAGTACGTGAAAATTCGTGTGAGTGTATATTTAGTTCACATTGATCATTTATTAGGAAGAACTTGGATACTTATATAGAGCCAAGAAAGTCAAATAATATTTTCTAATTAGTCTTTTTGGATGAGATTCTGAATTATTACGAATGGTATCAATGCCGATTTAACTCATAGTTTATGCGGACTAGAGGATATTACAGCACGAATTTCTTGGAGCTAACCATAGACTGATCATGATATTTATGAATGAATTTATATGAATTTGAATCTTTAGCCAGATAAGGACGTCAGAGCTTAAATGAAAGAAATATGTGAGAATTTATACGGATATATATTTAATCCCACATCAGTTATTTACTAAAAAGATCTTAATTTTTATATAGGACTAAAGAATCAAAATAATATTTTTTGGCTAGATTTTTTGGATGAGATTTGGAGTTGTTATACCTGTGCTTTTTATAATTTGCCTAGAGTGTGCTGGGACAAAGAAAAATGATATAATCAAGTTTAGCCAAATTAAATAGCTAGAAGCTTGAACTGGACTTGATTCAAAATATTCGGACTTAGAAACTCAACTCAAAATTGATTGAGCCTTAATATCCAAGCTCGAACTTAACTAAATAAAAAAAATAATATTTAAGATTGACTCAGCTCGACTTGAATATCAATCAAACTGTACACGAGCTTAAATTCAAGCCTTCGTTATAATAAAAAATATGATTAAACAAAATATTATAGTATAATATATTTAAAATATTAAATTAATAAAATATGAATAAATATATGATATTATTAAAAATATATAATAAACTAGGCTCATATGCCTTCGATCCGAGTATTTTGCGATTTAAGCTCAACTCAAATTATACTATTCAAGCTAAGTAACAGCCAAATCTAATTGAGCTTGAATTTGAGTTGAGCTTGAGTAGCTTATAAGCTGCACCGTTCATTTGCACACCTAGATAGGACCGGTTGAAAAATTTGCTAGTTCTGCTGCTTTACTACATGAATTAGATGAGAACTTTGTTTTAGTGGTCAACTTAGAAGCTTTTAATTTCATTTGCCAGCTAGTTTGGAAGATGTTCCAGATATCATGGATATGACTGTTGTGATTATTTGCTCAAGTCCTAGGGGTCCTGATGCCTCGCCCCTGACATCTCCAAATAAAATTTCATATTAGAAGTGGAATGATCCTTATGAACCGGATGCCCACCCTTCATGACCAGGACCATCCAAGCCAAAGAGGACATTGCTTAAATTGCAAAAAAAAAAAAGAAAAAAAAAAGAAAAAGAATAAAAGGGACATTGCTCATCCTCTGGGAGCAGTCGGTTTGAATTAGATGCTCTACATTAGACCTTTTGATTGGGTGTGGATTGGCTTGAATCGTCCAAGCTGTGGGCCAGAACCCGATCCTAGGTTGACGTTGTCAAAGGCAAGCCTGGCCCAACTTAAATTATGCATCAGCTCAGCCCAATTCAAATGCCAATTATATGAGTAAGTCTTCGTACACCACATCCAACATAGAAAAATATACCGTTTTATCTGATTAGACTACATAGCCACTATTTTTTAATATATATTTAATATCTACGGATATATTTTTTTATTTAAAATTTTGAATGATAAAAATATTTCTTTTTTTCTAAAAAAATTATAATATTTCATAACCATATTATAATATCTTGCGGTCAAATTATAATTTTCTGCACACAGAACGTCAGAAGAAAAGAAGGTAGAGATATTTTTATTATTTAAAAATTTTATAAATTTTTAATAATAAAAATATCATTTTTTATAATTTTTTAAAAAAATTATGATATTTTATATATAAAAAATTATAATTTGATTACCGAATGTACCGTGTCATATTTTTTTTTAAAAAATATTATTATTATTTAAAATTTTAAATAAAAAAAATTATAGTTATTAAATATATTATTAAATTTATGTTAAAAAATGATGATTATAGACTTTAATATAATCAAATGATATATTTTATGTGAATCTTATTGTACTGCATGCGCACAAAAACTTCTTCCTAATTACATTAACCCCACCTTGCACTCCAATAAGCAACAAAACTCAAAACATCGTAAAAATAAAGGAAAGAGAAGACAAATCTATCATTTCCAACTCAAATAATTTTTCCCAAATCAAAGGGCACACTCATAATTCCAATCTGATCTCTTCTAACCGTCAGATTAATGTTTTCCCTGAGGGCACATCTAATATTTCCATCCAACGGTCCATTGTCTATTCCCCTCTCAAAATTTTCATAAAAATACAATTTATTATAAAAAATACAAAATTAGGAGAGAGAATAAAAAGGATTTTTGGTCCTCCATGTTCGTGGCAGTCACAGGCCCCGTTGCTAAGCCACCACCGAATCCTGCTCATCTGCTCCTCTCTCTCTCTCTCCTCCCTTCTCATTTCCGATTAAAATCCTTTCATCTTCTCTCTCATTCTGTCTCCGCCGGCGCCGCCGCCGCCATGAAGGGACCAGGGCTCTTCTCGGACATTGGGAAGAAGGCCAAAGGTCTTGACCTCTCTTCCCCTCTTCCGCCAAAATCTCCCGCCAATCCTCGTCCATTTTCCCCTATTTTCTGGCTATTTTTTGATCCTCGTCATTTTTCTCCGATATTTTGATATTTTTTAGCAATTTTTTGATCGTTTTTCGTGGTATTTAGATCTTCTGAACAAGGACTACAGCTGTGACCAGAAGTTAACCATCTCGACCTACAGCGCCTCCGGAGTGGTAACACCCCAGATCTTTCTTCTTCTCCTTCTTCTTCTTTTGAATCTCGTATTTCTTGTTTAATTCTCTGTTCTCAATTTTATAGAGGATTCTTTTGGTCTCTGGGGATTTTTCTAGTGTTTCTAGGTTTCGGATTGATGTCTTTCTGCTGTGAAATCTTAGGGTTATTGATAGATTAGATCGTGTGATGCGATTTACTGGTTAGCTTGTGGAAGCCTTTATTGTTGATCTGATATTTGAGTTAGATTTTCTCTCGTTTATACCTGTTCAACTGTGTCTAGTTGGCCAATCTTTGTAGTCTGCTGACAAGATTTTTTTTCTAATAATGCCATTTTTCTGTGTTTTCTTTTTTTATTTTTTGGGTGTGGTTGTAGTTGAAAATAAAGTAGAACTACTGGTGCACTCATTTGTGGTCAGATCTCAGAAGATGTTCTGTTTTTGCTACTACTCAAGTATTCATTGCGTGAAATATATTTATGCATAGTTGACTGTAATTGTTTTGACCAACTATTGGAGTTTTTGATCATTTGGAGGTTTACAAGGGTATCCAGTTCTATCAGAATATGCTCATTAGCTTTTCCCCCCTCACCCTGCATGTGTATGACGGATATCTTGGGTCATTGCATTGGTTGTTTCTATACATATGTTATGAATCCCTCCCTCTCTTTTTTCCCAATTGGATGTACGAGTATTCGTCTCGCCCCTCTTTCTGTCTTCATCGGAAAGATTGATAAGGAGCCATAAGGGCCTTTATTTTTGTTCACAATCTCAATGCCATGGTATTCTGATTCATTCATTCAGCCTCCATATATTTTCTAAACAGACCTATTTAATTCTTCAGCTTTTCTCTTTCATTTTTTCTAAATGTGTAAGCATTAATGGTTAAGAATTAAACTTTGACTGGGAAGTTGGCCATCCAATTTGCCCATCGTTTCGTACAAAGGGGGGAATGACTGATAGCTATGTGATAGCCTGTCATTTGTCCTAAATGTCATTATTTTACCTTTGGGTAAAATCTCACAGGGCATCATCAGATCTAGTTCTAGTCTGGGTTGGTATGACTATCCTACGCTGAAGAACTTAGTCTCCCATTTTTGCTGCATGGACACAGCTTAGAGCATATTTGGATTTGACTCTACCTTTTTGAAGAAGTTCTTCTCACAAAAGGAGAAGCCAAGAGCTCAGTTTTCTGGCTTCTTCTAAAAGCACTTTATTGACTTTTCTTCTTTATAGAAGTTCCATATGTTATTACTGAACACCTATTTTTCAAGGAAGCACCTTTTTTTTTTTTGGCTTTAGAGGTCCCAAAGTGCTTTTCTCAAGCAATTCCAAAGATGCCCTTAATGTTCCTATAAGGTTATAAAATCTAAGGACCAACACCTTGTTGTGTAATGGTTAAGGCCAAATGGGAGTTATTGAGGAGCTAATGCAAAATTTCTACTCCATGAACAAAGGGTGATGTTGGGAGGAATGATTGCTTGAGAGAAGGCAACCATTGTTGGATTTTCTATAAGTGTAAGTGCATGTGGATTTCAAAATTTTTCTAAATTTAAAATGCAACAGAAAAATCAGATTAAAACACTTTTAATCTAAGCATGCATTCATCATATGAAAGCATCTATGGATTTAGTTCATATGCTAAAATTAATATAAACTGATTTTAGAAAGAATAAACGAAAGCCTGAAATCAATTCACATACTTGAATCGCTTTCCTTTTGTTTCAAACCTATAACTGGGGTTGAATCTGATTCAATCCTTGGATCTGGGTCTGGACAAGTTTTGAATCAGCAGCACAAGCATCCTGTCTCTACGGATATCCACAGGACTGACCTAAATTGGTTTCTCTTGGATCCTGCTTGCCTGAACCAAAGGCCTGAATAGGCTTGAACAAAATTTGGATCGAAACAGAATCCCTTTGATGATCCTTTTAATCTTTCTTTCTTGATTCTTGAAGAAATCAAGAACCTTTCTTGATCCTTCAATTAATCAGGAAGAATAACAACCAAGAAGTGGTTGTAACTAACTCTCAATAAATTTGAGAGCAAATGGAGCAAGAACCAAATAAGTGGCGCCAACTAATTGACACTTCCTATGTGTCGCCCACCCTCTTTTTGGCTCCAAGGGAGGATGCCAAGAGAGAGAAGAGGCATGGGCTAGAGAGAGGAAGAGGAGGGAGGCGTGGGTCCAATGAAGGTGGCGGCAAGGTGGGAGGAGGAGAGGTTATGTCACAACTAAGGGGTTAGGGTCCTTTATATAGATAATTTAAGGATGTTCTAATCAAATTAGGATCTCTCATTCTAATCATATTAGAATTCTTAGTCATAATATAGTTGAATCAAATAAATAGGGCGCCACCCATTACACACTCAAAGCCATACCCTACTGTAGGCATCCTATCATATAGGATCCAATTAGATGCACAAATCAGCCCACATGATTTCATAAATTTTCTTCAAGGGTTCTTAACCAAGAAATTCTTTTTTGATTTAATTCAAGCCATAAATTAATTATCCAACAATTGGATCTCATTGAATCAAATTCAATTAGGTTCAAATCAAGTGTAAGAATTGGTTAAAACTCATCGTATAAGTAAACCAACCACAAGAGAAGTTGGGTTTATCCAGGTGCTAGCAAGGTTAATATGAATCCAATTGGATTTCTCTAAATCTATATAAATTGGTGCTTAATAAGCCCAATTATAATCAATTTAGGTCTTCTCCCTTTATGTGTGACCTCATAGGTTCAATTCTGTCAGATAGTGAGAAATACCATGATCTCTATCATAGGTATCACTGAAATTTTTTTCAGTGGGTCGAAACATTTTTACTCTAACTCGATAAGGATCATTGATCTAAAATGGTCTTATTGAGCTCTCACAATCCATCAGTGACATTTAGCAATATGTAGTGGCAACGCAGCAGAACCGAAATAGAACCTCTAGGTGTAGTTAATGTATGATACAGTTCCTCTATCGTGAGTCCCGACTAGATGGCAGGTTATGGATAAATTGTCAAACCTCATCATCAGTCATATGATAGATGTGATCAGCTCAAGTCCAATAATGATTTCAAATGAAAATTCTTTTCCATCAATCATACTGCTATAGCCATAGACTTGTAGATTCAGCTTTTCAAATCTCATAGGACTATTCCTGTCTATCATGATCGATAGATCTCATCTAGATGCATATGTCGCTCACATAGCTCAACTAACTGAAGCCAACATCCACTACAAAAACTTATAATCGAGTTAATGTTTGTATTGTCAAACTTTAGCAGTCTTATTGTGAGTAACTGTGACACCGTAGGTCAAAGGACCAGTCACACAACTACAGCATTGAGATGATCACTGACGATCGAATAGAAATCCATGTGATCTCTCGTATGGTCATGCTCAGTACTAGTTGTTCTCTAACAACTACCCATATTTTTCACTCAGTGTCTCTATACCATACATTAGAGACTCATCTATCTCGAAGAAAGCGAACCGTGCACTGGTCTATCTGGATAAATCACCGTCCCCATGACTGTCCTATAATCGAAAGCAATTTAGGAATCGATCATACATGTTCTAATTCTCAATATTTGAGAATATGTATCATAATATCAATTTCAAGGATGATTCAAGGACACATAACACTTGACTGAAAAAAGAAAACTTACTCTTTATTGATTAAATCAATAGTTTAAGTACAAATTTATGTCATAGAACAAAAATGTGTCCGCCAACTATTGGCTTCTAAGACATACATCTAACAACCACATGAAGGAATATATGAGAATTGTAAAGCTGGAGGGTTGGTCTACCTAGTTGAGGAGGAAGAGTCACATGACTAAGTTTGAAAGTTGGGTTAGAAGCTGAGTGCCTTTCATGGATGCTATTGGAAAGATTGTGAAGGAAAGAATAAAACTTGAGGTCGAATATGCATCACTTATAAGGGTCAAGGATTCCATCCAAGTTGACTTTGATGAACGTGCCCCTTTTGGACAAAAATCAGTTTTTTTTTTTTTTTAATGAATTGTGGGGGCAAAGGAAACCGGTTTTAGTTCATTGATTTATTCGAATCATATCTTTTTAAATTGAAGCATGGGAACAAGTTCTGGTTTCTAAAAGGGATGACTTGTCTGAGAGAAATAGGTCTATATGCAGTGGGAAGTTGAAACTGATTTCTAATTCACAACTTTGAATAGTTGATATAGAAAATAGGCAGAGGAAGTGTGCAAAGTTGTAAAAGTGGGTTTGCCAACAATGCTTTTCAAAATTTGTACTATATATTTTTATGGTTTTTACTCACTTTATTATGATTTTAATGGTCAAGAACTACTAATAGATAGTTTCACCTATGGTATGATGGACAAGTACGGTAAATAACTAGAAGTGGATGGGCATTATGGTGTCATTCAACGAGAGACTAAACTTCATCTTTCTCTGTCTCTTTGCACGATGACAGAGTGACAATAACAAGCTCTCTCTTGCACAACATCCCGTTGGGTGGTGCAACAAGGAAGATAGATTTATATCAATGACACTAGTTGGGGATTGGAGCAAGGTGGTGTCATCTGTGGTGGGGTCATGATGGGACAGAAATCGGTGTGTTGTCATTGTTGGTGCTCGTTGGTGATGAGATGTCATAGGGAGGACAGGGTGGAAGATAAAAGTGGGTGGAGGTCGAGAGAGATCAGTTGGAGGGTTTCTTATCGAATTGGATGCCAATCTATTTAGATTAGATGGTCCATTTTCTTTAGCTTTTCCTAGAAGAGAGAGGGAGAGAAAAGCAACCTATTGTCAACTAGATGCCTATCGCTTTCCTGTAATGCCCTCTATTAGCTGATGATTGAGATTGATTTTGCCAGCCTAATAAAATAATAAAATGCTTCATAGCAAAGCCCTATCATGGTTATTCAAGTCCTAATCATAAAAAAGTTGGAAAATGAAAAGATTAGCTTATTTGTTGGTTGCAAAAAAAAAAAAAAAGTAATTAAGAATAAGATATCATGTTGAATGGTGAGGCTGTATATTTTTATGGTGACTACTCTCCATTTATAAACTTTTGGATGGTATGGGCATGCGGAGTAATTGTACCGCAATGCAATATTATTCCACTAATTTTTTCCCCTTGTAACTTTGAGAAAAAAAAGATTATGATTTTACAAGAGTTTTCATCACTTGATTCGATAGATTTGGGGATGGCTTTGCTAGAACTCTGAACCTTTGGAGTTACTTTAGATTATGTGTGGTCGAGCTTGAAGTATTTGGTAGATGTAATTTGCAAGGAAGGACATGCACTGCAATTTGTGGGAGAATGCATTGATTGATGTTTTCTTCATGGTTAAATTTGTAGAAATGAGACTCTACATTATCAACCAATAGAAATTCAAAATGGTGTTAGGTTGTGAGGTGCAAGGTTGTTAATCAACTTGGATGTACCTTTGCGATTTATTATGTAGATCAATATAGGTGGTAACTGATCCAATCCAGATGAATTTAAGATGTTACATTTTGATTGTTTTCTAGAGTTCTCTTTTTGATACATTGCTTATGATGGTTGGCTGGGGATTATGACCGCAATTTTCTTCTTATGTTTGCTGAACCATTTGAAAGGTGCCTTGAAATGAAACAAATGCCAAATGCTTACTAAACAAATCCATGGTGTTATCAAATGGTGTATTTTGTGGACATGGTTGGCAGAAATTCTGCATGATATCTTCTATTTCTCATTTGAAATCTATTCTCCATTTCTTTCATGAGTTGGTGTGCCAAAATAGGCTACTTATTGAATTTATATTTATGCCTCGTTAGAAGAATTCAGCTTTTGTGAATGTCATCCTAAACTTTGCTAATTTTCCATTGCCTATTCATCTAGCTACATCTCTCTTGCTCAACTGTTGTAGTTATTGATTTCTCAAATTCTTACTCTTGTCAAATTGTGTTAAATATATTTAAGATTGGAAGAGTTGTTATAGATTCTTGGGCATGCTTCAGTATTATTGCTTCATGATGCCAACCTATGAAAGCATCATTTGTTTGGACAAAATAGTTCTTTGTGCATTGTGCAGCTGTATATGTAGCCCACTTTGTTTGTGGGACCAGATATGCAGCCCATTCTTATGTGGGCACATCCAGATGGAGTTGGTTCTAGCTGATGGTTAGGTTGGATGTGTGTTTCGGACAGACTGGATATGGGTACTCTTAATAATGTTAAATTAATTATGATAACTATAGATATTAGGTATTAAGCATTAAGCAGTAATTAGTTATTATTATTAATATGGCTATTATTTATCCAAAAGATATATAATTATCATCTTTATTCTTTATAGTGTATTTTATTTTGTTTTGAAATAAAATGCACTTGTATATGCAACCTACATACTGTATATGCCCTTTGCATTCCCTCGATTGTGTGCACACCGCAGCCATCTTTTAAAATGCTAACATTTGCCAAATTGGTCAATTGCCAGCATGCCCCCCACTGGTGGCAATTAAATCCTTGAACCTAGTTATATAAAGATAACTCTTGCAAAATCTATTTATGAATGGAACTCTAGAATTCATTATGCCTTTTTATGGACTAATATGAAATTCCTATGATCAAAAGTATGATAGATGAAGGGAGGGTATGAGTCGCCATATGAAGGTGATAAGGTGATGTAAATCTGAAGAGTAGGAAGGGAATAGAGAAGATAACTCGGTAAAAGTTGGGGAGCAGAAAGATGTGAGCTATGCATGTTTTAGGATAATGGGACCCTGTGATCCCATGTAAACTTAAAATTGTAGCAGAATGAGTGGCATTTCAATTTTTTTCCGACATCATTTTATCTTATCCTGTCCTACAAATATTATTGTATTTGGATAGTGATTTAAACTTTCTGCAAATCTCTATTTAGATGGTTTCTGCAAGACCTGGAAAATGTGAGAGTTTGAAAGGAATTCATATTTTTCTAGCTATCATGCCTTGAATATTCAAAGTAAATTCACAATGGCATAGATGAGACATCGGTTCCTTTTTTGCATGTCCTATTGATTGTTAAGATTAGAGCTTGTGGATCGGATCCTTACCATGGCCGATGGTAGGGGTTGGAGAGCATAGGATATCATCCATCTGTTGGGTGGCTAGCTTATGGATCGGATCCTCACTATCTCGATTTCTATTCACCATAGCCACAACTTGAGGGTGTGGGACTGTTCTTGCTATCCAAACGCCCCCACGAGAGATCTGTTTGAGATATGCAGGCTTGCAGCGAGCATCAAGATTGAGGTAGCTTGGATCTGGAGAGTGGCTGCTCATCTCAGGGTGAGGCTTTTCTTTGAAAGGTTGCCTGAGTTCATCTTCTGACGCGTATCTTACTCAGGGGCAAGGGTATGGAGCTTGCGATGTCCTCTCCAGTGTGCAGGCTCGATGATGAGTCGACAGAGTATACCCTCTTGTGATGCCCGAGAGCAAGGATGATATAGAGGGTCAATGGTCAGCCGTGGGAGGCGAGTAGTGGTCCTTGGCTGGACAACAACTTCCTTGCTGCGATCCGTCGGAGTACTATTGAGAGATCTACCTATGCCTTGAGGTTAGGATGGTGCATCTTGCCTACCAGATCTGGCTTTTTAGGAACAACTTAGTCTTTGAAGCTGAGGTGGTTCCCGCTTACTGTATGTTTGAGAGCTTTTTTCTTGGCCATTGAATATAGCCGCTTCGATGCTGCCGGCCCACTCCTTGATGCTGCCAATTCTTGAGGTCTCTATGTTGCTCTTGCAGTGATCCGGATGGTTCTTTTCATTTCCTGAGGGCCCCTCCATCGGGGTGTGTTAAGGTAAACTTTGATGGTAGTGTCAGAGATTGGAGGGGTGGTGCTGGTTTTGTCATCCGGAGACCTTACATTAGATTGTTGGCAGTGGGGGGATCACATCTCTTTGAGCCTTCCATCCTAGGAGCTGAGTTTCGTGCTGCTTGGACAGTCATTGTATGTGCCCAGTAGGAGTTATGGGTAGAGAGGATCATCATTGAGGGAGACTGCCATCGTGATAGGCTGAATTCGAAGTGATAGCAGTCGGAGACCCACCCATTCCACGACATTTGGACCTGTCTTCATGACTTTACTATGGTTCTTGCTTAGCACGTTTTTCGGAAGGTGAACAACATTGTTGATTGGGTCATGTTCGATATGGTTGACCACATCGGTGACTGGACTTGGCGTCAGGGTCAGACATGCCCCTGAGCCTCGTAGGATATTTTGTTTTTTGACCTTTTGGGGTGTATTCATGATAGATTAGTGTGAGCACCCGTTTGTACCCAAAAAAAAAAATTAGAGTTTGCTTGTCCATATGAAAGTTTGAATCTTAAACAGTTTTACTAGATTCCTTACCCCATTTCGATGGACAAGGAGTTCTATGACATTCAAATAATTCATATGGAAATGTGATATGCATCATTTCTCTTGATTACCTATCTCGGGTGCATGTGTCCTCTTTGTTATCAAGCTTAAGTCCAGAACGAGAGGAGAAAAACCTATCTAATTTTCTTTCCATCCATCTAAGAAAGGTCATACATCCCCTTAGCCCAAGGTCGGTGGTACCATTCTGTTTGGGGCATACCGAGCCATATTATTGGCCAACTGGGATGGCTTTAGCTTCCGGATTGAGAAACTGGCGAGGGAGGAGGAAAGAAAGAGATGAAAAGAGGTGGGGGGAGGGGGCGATAGGGTGGTGAAGAGCAAAAGAGGCAGAGGGATGGGAGGATAGAGGGCTCTCCTTTGCTTGCTAGAGCGGGGGTGGAGTCCGTAAATCAAAAAGAAATAGGGGCTCGCCCCTTATATATATATATATATATATATATATATATATATAGGAATTTTTTAAGTGAAGTCGGTAGAGACCACCAACTTCCCTTATTATTATTATTTTTTGAAATCTTTTAAGTGAAGTCGGTAGTCTTCACTTGCATTCAATATATATATATATATATATAAGGGGCTGAAGCCCCTGTTTTGTTTCAAATTAGGGTCTCTGCTTCCGTTTTGGCATGTGGAGGAGGGAGGGCTTAAGCCCCTATTTTGTTTCAAAGTAGGGTCTCCACTTCCGTTTTGGCATGCGGAGGAGAGAGGGCTTTTGAAGCCCTCTCTCTGCTCCTTCTTACCAGCGGAGGTGCTGGTTCCAGTACTGCAGACCCTGCTTCGGCCCATTCCATGACCCACTGCTAGCTGATTTTTCATTGAAATGATGAGAACATACTGCTCCATATCATTGAACCTCCACTCTGCTCAGTCTAGAAAGTTACTTTCTTGAAAAAGGCTCACATTTTAACATCTGGTCTTTTGGTTGGTTACCTCTCATAATCACAAGTTTTGTGGGCATTACCCATATTGGTCTTTATGCTCCATCTTGTCTCATCTTCATTTTCAGCCTTGGAAGAGATCACTTTAGACATGCCTCTTCATCATTAAAACATATAATCCTTGAAGATTGACATTGGCACTGTGGAAGTATATTACTTGGAGTACAGGATGAGTGATCACAATATTTTGAGTTGCCATATAGTCTTTCTTGATACCCTTGGTCTTACATCCTCTTCAAAAATGTTCGTTACTTTATATTTACTTTTGGACCACTGTTGTCCCTTAAATACTGTATTTCTTCTAAAAAGGATGCTGATGTAGCACTCATCTTTTATTATTCTGCATTTTCTGGAGCCCCTTTCACCCTGTTCCCTGTAATTGTGATCTTGGTATTCCTGTTGACAGCAGGTGGTCTCTCAAATGGCTTTTTGAAATTTCCATTTAGATAGTCACAATTCTATCAGCTTCTGCAAAATATTGTTAGATTGTGGATCTGACAGAATCTTGATGATGAACTTTGATTTTAGATAATTTGTTGATATGTTCTATCATCCTATCGTTCAGAATGACAGGCTAAATTGATAATTGTTCAAAATGTAAAGTTTAGGATGATAATTCCTCAGAAAAAAAGAAAAAGAATAATCAGGATTATGAAACAATTGGAGTGTATTATCATCAGACTATGATACTCAACTGAAATGAGGTATAATATTTGCTTGAATGACTTACATTTATTTGAACAATATCACATTTGTTAAATCAAGGGCAGTTTTATATGCTTGGTTGCATTCATTTAACAGACTGACAAATGTTCTGAAGATTTTAGAATCTGTGTTTATTTTCCCATGAGTTTTGTGTATGTTGTTGTTTATCATACTCTCTTTTGCAGCTTGTTTGTTTAAAGTGCTCTTGCGCTCATTTATTTGCTCACTGAATTCTTCATTTTGTGTATCTTCTTTACCATGTTCACCATTGTTGGTCTTCTTATTCAGCTTTTGTATTCTAGCGGTGATCATGATCTTGATTACCGTCGATATCATTCTCCTTGAGTTTAATGCTTTACCACTATTTTGTTTTTGTTCAGCTTTTCTAGACAAGAAACTTGAAAAATTTGCAAAACTTGCTTATTATTGTGCTGCTTATGTTCTTATTTTTTGCGCAAAATGATCTTCAGTTTTTCATTTGATTTATCTTTGCATTAATTGTTTTAAATTGTTGACACTTGACAGAATGAAAATGCTATGAAAACAGTGTGCATTTATTTATATGCATGTGTCTATATATATATATATATATATAGTCTCCAAATCCGGTCAAGGTCCTCACCATTTGATCTGTACGAATCTCTACTTCACGAAACAAAAGTTAACGACCACTTTTCCATCCATTTGGGTTTGAGAAAGTAAAAAAAAGAAAATAGACCATAAATGTGGATGGGATGGAAGCCTATAAGCATCCAGCCACCATTAATGCAGATGGGTTAGGTTACTTTAGGCCTTCTCAGTAATAAACAACAAGAATAAAAGATAAATACAAATTTCAGATGGAATAAATACCAACTCCTTCAGAATAAACACAAACCTTTTTAGAATAAATTCAAACTAGTCTAGAATAAATACAAACATTTCTAGAATAAACCTTTCCAAAAGAAATAGACATGCTTCAGAATAGACATAAACACATCACTCCACTTCCTTCCCATCTTCCACCGAAGCCATTAGCCACTCCCAAGGTATGCTGAACTGATACCGTCGGCTGTTTCGGCAGGCCAGCAATACGGTTCGGTATGGTTTCATACCGTACCGAACCGATGACCCAAATCGGAAGAAAAAAAGAGAGAAATAGAGAGAGAGAAAGAGGAAGAAAAAAAAAGAGAGGGGAAGGAGCCGGCGGGGCCATTGGAGGGCATGGTCCACGCTTGCGGCGCCACAGGCGTGAAACAGGGGCATCGTCCTTGTTTCACAAATTTTTAAAAAAAACATGGTTTTAAGTGAAGTCGGCAAACGATTTGACGGATTCATGATTTTTTTTTTAAAAAAAAAATTCTTAAGTTGGCAACTCAGTTGCCGACTTCATAAGTTTAAAACAAAAAAAAAGAAAAAATTGAAACATATGTCGTCTTTTTCGAAAAAGAAGAAGGGGGCAGAGCCGCGGAGAAGCTTCGCCCGCCCTCAGGCCGTCGGCGTTGGCTCGCCGGCTATCGGGAGCCTCGCAATGGAGGCACCGTCTGTCCGGTAGGTTCCTCGCCCCCCTCCGAGCGCTCTCTCTCTCTTTCTTGCTCTCTTGAAAGTCCTATCGGGTGATACGGGGCTCGGAAGCCCTCCGACGGCCCCCACCTCCCTCCCTCCCCTTCTCTCTCTCTCTTTCTCACTTTTCGTTCTTTTTTCTTCGGTACCGCCGGTGTACCGATTTTATCGGCCGAATCGTGCCGGTTCCCCGCCGGTCCGGTACGAGACGGGGTGTACTGGCCGGTTCGGCACGGTATGGCAAACCTTGGCCACTCCTATCCTTCCATTTATCCTCCAACAAGTCTTAATCCATGCTTATCTATGTTTTCTTCCTTCCATCAACAAACTCTTTCCTTCTTTTTCTTCATCCCATCATTACTTCATTACATCATCTCTTTCCATCTCATCTTCTCTTTCATTTTCCATCCATTCCATCTCCCATCCACAGATGCCTTATCGTTTAGCCTGAAAATAGCCTCCATTATCTTGTAAATATTTGTATATAAGTGTGATTAGCATATATTAGCAAGTTTGGTGTAAGATTAGTGTATATAAAGTGTGTTTTTCTTTTGTAATTACTATTTTTAATTTTGTTTATATATAATATTATAGTTCAGTATTGTAACAGAAATCATTATTTAGTACTGTAGCATACTGTAGTCAGGTACTGTAGCAGAAATCATTATTCAGTACTGTAGCCAGTTACTGTTGCAGAAATAGGGATGGCAAAATTAATCCGATCCGATGGGTATACACCCTACCCGAACCCGGTCAAACCCGAAAAATAGGGTTTGATTGGATTTGGGTTCGGGTTTGGGTAAAACCCGAAAACTATAGTACGGATATGGGTAGGGTATGGATAGTACTATTTTTTATCCGAACCCGATCCGAACCTATGGGTATGGGTAATACCCGAACCCATATCTGAATATATATATATATATATACATATATATATATATATATATATACATATCCAAATATATATATACATATACATATATATATATATATATATATATATATATATATATACACATACATATACATATATACACACACACACACATACACACACACACACATATATATGATCTCTCTCTCTCTCTATA
Source organism: Elaeis guineensis (assembly GCF_000442705.2). NCBI lineage: Eukaryota > Viridiplantae > Streptophyta > Magnoliopsida > Arecales > Arecaceae > Elaeis > Elaeis guineensis. The sequence continues at coordinate 63,181,289 of NC_026005.2, read as the reverse complement.
TATATATATATAATTATATATATGTATGTATGTATATGTATGCATGCATATATGTATGCATGCATGTATGTGTGTGTGTTAGAAGTGTGTATGTGCGTATGTATGTATGTATATATAATTGGTAATTCTATTTTTGATTGATAATATGCATAAAATTATTTTACTTTTTTTTTGGGTATAGAATGGACAGGTATGGGTTGGGTATGGGGCGGGTATGGATTAGGTACAGGAAAATGGGTTACCCACGGGTATCCCCGAACCTGTTGGGTATGGGGATGGGTATCTCTTTTCTTACCTGATTGGGTATCGGGTAGGGTTTGGGTATAGGGTATTAAGTTCGGGTTTGGGGATGGGTAGTATACTACCCGACCCAAACCCTACCCATTGCCATCCCTATGCAGAAACCACTATACAGTAACTGCAGCTTACTGTAGCATGTTACTGTAGCACAAGGGTAAACAATCAAAGTGCTAAGAACTGTAGCATGTTACTATAGCAACAAGGGTGAATAGTTTGTTATTGTAGCAACAAGGGTGAATTGCACGAAGGTCGCGGATTGCTCTGAAAAAAACAGTGCAATCGGGGTAAAAAGCCCTGAGGCCTGAAACTAGCCATAGATTGTTCTAAAAAAATAGTGCAATCGGGGAAACTACTTGTTGGTGCAAAATTTCGTCTGCGTCGGAGAAGCTGGAGTCGAGGGAGTCGCGGTCGCCGCCGGGACCTGCAAAAGAAGTCTAGACGGGAGGTGGGGTTGCTCTGACAAGACCCTCCGACGCTCAAGTCAGTTCTCTGTCTCAACAAGAATGGAGCGCTCGAACGAAAATTTTAGCAGAGTTTTTAGGTAAGAGATGAGAGCTTAGAGAATAACGTATCTGGGGTCCCCCTTTTATAAGTGGAGGGGGCAACAGACTGATAGTGATGTTTGTAACCGTCTGGCAGCGGGCTGCCCAGGGTCAGGAGGAGTTTGTTGCAAAGAGTAGTGGAGTGGAATCGTGGCTATCACCGGGATATGCCACGTGGAGTCTATTGCGGGGAGTGGAGCGGCGTCCGTTGTCGCGACTTGCCAGAGGATGGAGGAACCGCGCGGTATCCGCCGCAGGAAGTGGAGCAGGATCGTGGCCATTATTGTGGTCTGCCAGGGAGTGATGGAGCCGTGCAGAATCCGTCGCAGGAAGTGGAGCAGAGTCGTGGCCGTTGCTGCGGCCTGCCAGGGAGTGATGGAGCCGCACGGAATCCGTCGCAGGAGGTGGAGCAGAGTCGTGGCCGTTGCTGCGGCCTGCCAGAGAGTGATGGAGCCGCGCGGAATCCGTCGCAGGAGGTGGAGCAGAGTCGTGGCCGTTACTGTGGCCTGCTAGGGAGTCCAGGCCTGTCGGCCGAAGCTCGGTTGAAGCGCCTGGCGGAGAGAGGTGGCTATTCATCCGGAAGGAGCTCGGATGTTGTTGGCGGGCCGTCCACCGTTGGGTGCCTTGAGCGTTAGTATTATAGGCGAGGGCCATCTGCAATTGAGGTCGGGGATGAAGTCCGGCTCCCGTAGGAGTCCGGACGAAGTTCACCTACAACAGAAGTCGGGGACGAAGTCCGGCTCTCGTGGGAGTCCGAACGAAGTTTGCCTGCGGTAGAAGTCGGGGGCGAAGTCCGGCTCCTGTAGGAGTCCGGACGAAGTTCACCTGCAGTAGAAGTCGGGGATGAAGTCCGGCTCCCGTAGGAGTCCGGACGAAGTTCACCTGCAGTTGAAGTCGGAGACGAAGTCCGGCTCCCGTAGGAGTCCGGACGAAGTTCACCTGCAGTTGAAGTCGAAGACGAAGTCCGGCTCCCGTAGGAGTTCGGACGAAGTCTGCCTGCGGTAGAAGTCGGGGGCGAAGTCCGGCTCCCGTAGGAGTCCGGACGAAGTTCACCTGCAGTAGAAGTCGGGGACGAAGTCCGGCTCCCGTAGGAGTGTGGACGAAGTTCACCTGCAGTAGAAGTTGGGGACGAAGTCCAGCTCCCGTAGGAGTCCGGACGAAGTTCACCTGCAGTTGAAGTCGGGGATGAAGTCCGGCTCCCGTAGGAGTCCGGACGAAGTTCACCTGCAGTTGAAGTCGGGGACGAAGTCCGGCTCCCGTAGAAGTCTGGCTCCTGTATGAGTCCGGACGAAGTCTGCCTGCGGTAGAAGTCGGGGGCGAAGTCCGGCTTCCGTAGGAGTCCGGACGAAGTTCACTTGTGGTAGAAGTCGGGGACGAAGTCCGGCTCCCGTAGGAGTCCGGACGAAGTTCACCTGCAGTAGAAGTTGGGGACGAAGTCCGGCTCCCGTAGGAGTCCGGACGAAGTCTGCCTGCGGTAGAAGTCGGGGGCGAAGTCCGGCTCCCGTTGGAGTCCGGACGAAGTCTACCTGTAATTGAAGTTGGGGGCGAAGTCCGGACGAAGTCTGCCTGTGGTAGAAGTCGGGGGCGAAGTCCGGCTCCCGTAGGAGTCCGGACGAAGTCTACCTGTAATTGAAGTTGGGGGCGAAGTCCGGCTCCCTTAGGAGTCCGGACGAAGTCTACCTGCAAGTGAAGTCGTGGGCGGAGTCCGGCTCCTGTAGGAGTCCGGACGAAGTCTACCTGCAAGTGAAGTCGTGGGCGGAGTCCGGCTTCCGTAGGAGTCCGGACGAAGTCAGCCTGCAAGTGAAGTCGTGGGCGGAGTCCGGCTCTCGTAGGAGTCCGGACGAAGTCTGCCTGTAAGTGAAGTCGTGGGCGGAATCCGGCTCCTGTAGGAGTCCGGACGAAGTCCGCCTGCAAGTGAAGTCGTGGGCGGAGTCCGTCCGTCGCGAAGAATCCGGTCGACGCAGGTGGGGGCTTATCCGTCAGCAAAATTTGGGAGTGTTGCGGAGGCTCGGCCGCCTAAGAGGTTTGAAGAGACGTCGTTGGTGGTCGGAAGTCGGTTGGATCCCCGGAGGGTCACTCCTGCCACGAACTTCGGCTGGGGGGTATTTTATACCCAACACTACCCTAAGGCTGGAAAACTGTATTATAAACAACCGTACAGTTTAGATTATACTGTAAACCAGCAATGCAGTTATTTATTTAACTGCTTTCATTTTAGTTCTTATATTAGTTAGTTTACTAACTTTTAATTTTTGTTTATTTTTAAGTATGTTTTAGTTTGTTTGCATGTTTGTTGCATGCTTGATAGCGTGTCTTAGCTTATTTGATTTATCTGCATGCTTGTTGTATGCTTGGTGGTGTGTTTTAACTTATTTGTATGTGTGCTTGTTAGTTTACTTTAGTTTGATGTGTTTGTTACTGTAGTTTAATGTGTGATTGTTTATCTATCTCTTTTATCTATTACTATTGTAAACTCCTCTTTTAAGTCCGATTTGCATTATAATTCCTGGGTTTCAAGCTATTGACTATACGGTACAAGTGGGCAATATCGTATTGAGAGCTTGTCTCTTTAGGACTTAATTAGAGACTGTATCAGCGGAAGGTGGACTCCGTCTAGCTCGGTTGATCATAATTGAGACGGTATCATGTATCGGTAGCAGCAAGGGATTGATTAATTTCTTCCTAGCTTGACTACAGCCGAGGTGCTATTGAACGGTTGGGCTTGGGATAGAATGGTATCAGAGTCAAGTTTTGCTGGCAGGAGGAGGTGCGAGTGGATAGTGGATGCTCTTCAAACAATGTTCATCGGTTATTGTACCCATAGCTATAGTATGTGAGTGAAGCCACGATCAGGCAGCTAAATTCCGTGTTAAGCCGAGGAAGCCGTGTTGAAGGGTCTTGTAAGTCCTGAATTGGGTGACTATTATGGCTGATATCCTTCGATCTCTTCCTAAAGCACGGCTAGGACTGGTGAGTTTGAGAAACCTATCTTTAACAGGACTATGTTTAGGAGTTTATCTTCAGTAACTTTAGAGGAGCTAGCAAACAGTCCATATAATTATGAAGTAGAAATATTAATAAATATAGATTATGACCAGTATAATAATCCTATACCTAAAGTTAGAAGAATAGCTAAACTATTAGATTATAATCCTAGATTAAGTCCAATATTAGAAATAAATGAGTTTCAAATAAATAAAAATCTTTTGAGAAAATATTCTAATTTAGAGAAAAAATTTGAAAGATCAGTTCCTTAATTCTTATGATAAGAGCCAACAAAGCTTTATCAGAGAACTTTGGTACTGCCAAATGAGGGCTGAAGAAAGAAATATTCTCTTCTTTGAGTGGTTTAACAAGTATTATCCACAGGGCCTTGAAGATGATGAGCTAGAAGTTCAAGAAATTATGATCCATAATCTTTCCAAATCATGGAAAGATCCTGAATTTCTAGAAGACAAGTATAAATATCCATCCTTTCAACCTATTCAGGAAGAAAGAAAGATGGAGAATATACCTCTATCCTTTCAACCAACTTCGGAAGAAAGGAAGAGAGATTTTATCTCTTTGACAAAGAATGTTCCTCTATCCTTTCAACCAACTCTGGAAGAAAGGAAGAGGGACTCTAGTCTTTTGAGGATATCTACCGAAAAAAGTGAAAAAAAACTAAAAGATATCCTAAGAGGAGTCCTAGGAAGAGTTGATCAAAAAGAATACCTAGAAATCCTTAGAGAACACCAAGATTATGCCCGCAGTGTTATAAAAGAACAGTTTCTCTTCACTGAGCATAAGGAAAAAATCATTTTCTCAGCAGAAGATAAGGATTGTTTATTAGAAGTCTCTGATGAAATTACATCTGAAACTATTCCTCTAATGACAAGTGTGGACTCTAAGAACGATAGAGGATCGTCACTTTTTCAAGAATGTAGAGATCAACTTTTTGCTAGGTTATATTCTCTCAGACTTGAGGATAGGATGACTCGTTTATCCAAAGGATCATTAGAGGATGCAATAGGGCATTTATCTGAAGGATCTAATGGAAATTTTGATTATCAGTTCAAAGAGATCTCTGATGAAACAGAGCCTTATGGAGATCCACACATCTCTCAAGATGAAGAAGGATATTCATCATAGAAATCAGAAAGAGTTATTAGAAAAAATTGATAAAAAGTCTGATGAAGAGATGGATGAAACCTTGGAAAACCACGAGGTGAGATATAGCAGAGAGATTAACCAAATCTCAAGCTATAAATCAATTGTGTATATTTTTAGGATAATAACCCATTATCCTAGACCAATCTTTGTGGATTTAAGGAGGGAAGAAATCCCTGATCACCTATGCACTGTTCAACAGTATAGATCTTACCTACTTCCAGACGAAAACCAAGAGTTCTGGAAAGAAAAGTTCATTTTGAGACTATCACCTGTGTTCACTAAGAAGACTGGATCTAAATATGAAAATAGACAAGATGATAGTCAACCAATTGGACCTGATCCTAAGGAGCAGAAAGTGCTTAGAAAATCACTAGATAAATTCTGCTATCAGTCTAGACTCCAATTAGGCAAACCTTTTCTGAAGAAATGGAAAGAAATCAAAAGGAAGATCTATGACAAAAGAGCTAAGAAAATTCCTAAAAAGAGGAATGAATTGACTTGCTTGAGGTCATATTCGAGGATTCACCCAAACAAAGTATAAAGAAGATCGAATATGAGGAAATGACTCCTCTGGTCTGTTACAAATACAACCAGGTGACTCATGTAGCAAATCAATGCTACAAAGATTTTAAAATAAAGATATCTGAGGAAGAACCCTGGAAAGATATCAAACAACACTCAGAAGATTTGATTAGTAGTTTGAATCCAAAATCAGAATATGAATCAAACATTTCTGAGGAATGTTCATATTGTTACGAGTCTTCCAATATGGGTGATACTAGTGATAATACCATCTTAGTGCTATCCAATGAAGAACAGTTCATTGCAGATCTGATTGACTCTCTAAAAAATCCAGAAGAGAGACAGAGTCAGATAAAGAGATTTTTCGACTTAATCAAAAGTCAAAAGTCTAAGGCTCTTCATAACCCAATGGAGAAGCATGATCTCGTAGATCCCTATGAGATAGATGAAGTCTTTCAAAAGCTTAGAAACACTAAGCAATTAGGTAGAAAACTAACCTAGAAGACTTATTAAGGGAACAAACCTTAACGAAAAGAGAAATAACCTTGCTTAGGTTATTAGAAGAAACACCTACTGAACAAACAGTAGAACATATGGTGTAGCAACCCATCCTAGAAACCATTGGGAAAGAAAGCTCCGTTGATTGCGGAAAACACTTCGAATGATTTCATAGGATCAATTGAACATTATCCAAAACAAAGATGGTACTGTGAAATCTTGCTTAAAATCAAGAGTAGATATTGGTTTAAACACAAAGCCTTGATAGACTCTGGAGCCGATGTAAACTACATTAGAGAAGGATTGATCCCTTCACGATTTTTTGAGCAATCAACTCATAAAATCCAAACAGCCAATGGGAGTGATCTTATTGTGGATTATAAGATTCCTGAGGTACATGTTTGTTCAAGAAAAACCTGTATACAAACATCATTCCTTGTCAAAAATTTGCGACAAGGAGTGATATTAGGAAGCCCCTTGCTGACCTTAATTCAGCCTTTTATGGTCACCAAAAAGGGATTACTGCCTCTATAGAAGGTAAAAAGGTTAGATTTAACTTCTGTTCTAAATCTGAAGAATCCTTTCTCAATCAGCTTAAAGAAGGTATTGAATGTAAGAGGAAGTTTTTAGGGGAACTTTCCTATGAAATAAAGAATACTAAGATAGACAAAGCCCTGTCTAATCCCAAGTCTTAAGAAAAGAAATTTTCCTTAAAAAACCAATTTAAGGAAAATGTCTGCTCTATGCTTTCTTATTCCTTTTGGTATTACAAGAGGTATCAAGATAGCCTTCCTTACATTCCTGAATCATAGGAAGAAAAGATTCCTACCAAAGCCAGACCTATTCAAATAAGCATGAAGCTTTTAGGAATCTGTAAGGAAGAAATCGAAATCTTATTAGAAAACCATCTAATAAGGAATAGCTCTTTACCATGGAGCCATATTGTCCTTTTATGTCGAAAACATGACAGAAAAGGCAAGAGGGGTATTCAAATCTGTAACTAACTACAAAGCCCTCAATAAGGTTTTGCAAGACATAAGAATTCCAATTTTAAATGAGCACAACCTTATTAAAAGAATTCAAGGATCCCGGATCCATCTGAAATTCAATAAGAAATCTGGATCCTGGCAAATCCTATCCAAAGAGAAAGATAGGCAAAACCCTGCCTTTGTATCTTTGTGGGACCATCTTGAAGGGAAAGTCATTTGGGTTAAAGATGAACATTCTAAAACCCTGGATATCAACTTTCCCTTCAACACTAATATTTATAATAAATAATGCACTTATTTCCTTAGGAAATCTAGATCAATATAGGAAGCATTTACAAATTTTCTTTAGAAAAATAAAAATCAACCAAACCCTTTCAATAGATGGTAGCATAAAATTAACTAACAAATTTCTAAACAAAAACCAAAAATCTTTAGAATACTTTTGTAAAACCCATGCCAAGAATTGTCTCCCACAAAATCTCCAAAAAATTACTATCCCTAGAATTGACAAGACATTCTTGGATGATAATAAAAACTTATCTTCAATAGGCTTCTTTAATGAAACATCCTCAAAGATCAACCCTCAAAGCTTACAAAATTATCCTGAACAACTCTTTTTAAAAAAGCAATCTTCTTTTCGAAAGGAGTCTGTGGATACTCGGACAGGCCCGGACCACCCCACTGAAAAATAAAATTATAAAAGAAAATACTCTCCAACAAATTAGAAAGAAAATTAAAACAATTGGAGAAAAAACAATTCAAATCCCTTCTAATTTAAAAACATTTTGCAACAGGTGCGGTCCTCTAGAGACATAAGAACTTGATGACTACACAAAGAAAGGAGAGGATTTAAAAACAAAACTCCAAAATAATATTTACTCCTTTATCTCTTGAACAGGAACATATATCGAATTGCTCACAAGAAAGAAAAAGAGAAAAGCCCTTTGCATAATGATATAGAAGTTCCCCAATTCCCGAACTAGATCTTCTTCCAGAAACATGCTCTATAATTTATCAAGCCTAAGAAGCTCATCTTTTCCAACAAGAAAAGAGTACAACCAACACATGACAGAGCTGATTAAACATTTGATAAAAAAGGAAAATTCTTTGAAAACCATCAAAGAATATGCACAAAAGATCGGAGGCCATGTAAGCCAACCTACTCTCGAACTTATCTCTCTTTATCATCTCTATGAAATACCAAAGACACTAACAATGGTTAAGTTCAAAAGACTTGACTATTGAAAAAAGGCATAGAAAGTTTTAACCCATGAACTTCAAGAAGAAATCTACAAGAGGGCAACTCAGCCTAATGAAACCAAGGAACTCCTTGAAGAAATATAGATATTCATCTTAGATCATTGGACATATCCCAAGCTTTTTTTATCCTTGATTAACATATGCACCAAACCTGAAGAGATCAGAGCATTATATAAAGGACTTGCAAAGATAGTCTCAATAGATTACTTTTTGACATGTGATATATTTCCTTCTATTGTGGCTACCATACTCCGAGACGTAGGAAGAAATAGAGATTATCTTGAAGCTAACATATACAATGGAATTGAAGATAAGAAAATAGGGAGTATTGAGTATCCCTTTCAAATCTACAATATCAGTACTCTTGATGAGGATAATCATGTAGGATTTTTGGCTAGATCAATAAAAGGTTCAGAAATATCTCCTAAAGACTTTAACCTCAAAGTCTACGAGATAATAGCATATTTAGAAGTTTATTGGGCTACCAGAAAGCTGCAACAACAAAAGTGCTAGACGGATGGATGAATCTGGGTGATAACCAACCTTCCAAAAAGAACACCTCAAGCAGATCCAATCGACCTTCTATGCAGAGGAACATTTCCCCACTGGAGTGCTATTCTAAATTTGAAAAATTATTCGAAGAAAATACAGAGCAAAGCATTATTTCAAAATGGAGTGAAGTCATGCCTGAACATTGAAAAGAAATATGGGGAAGGCTGTAAACAAATTGATATCTTTTTATATTATGGACCAGAAGGTTGATCCTCGATGTAAAAAAACAGAAAGAAAAAAGAAAAAGAAAAAGAAAAGAAAAAGAAAAAATGAAAAAGGAAAAAAATATTTTCTACTAGCCCTCTACTAAAATCATGGTAGAAAAATTTTCTTGCAGGTACTACTTTGACTCTAAAACAAGGGCAAATACCATGACAAATCCCTACTGTGGTACCATGAGCTTAATCGACAACAGTCTACAGCATTGGCGCCACTCCAAGAACTATCTGGATAAACACTCTCTAAAGACAGTCAACCAAAGCTGCCAAAACAGTCACTCAAGATGTGACATGCAATTGCCTACAGAAGGATTCTCGATATGACATGCAATGGTTTGCAAAAGTTTATTCCTGATGTGACAAGAAACCGTTTACAGGAAGATTCCTGACACTACAGTACATCTACAGGAAGATTCTTGACAAAAGCATCTACAAAAAAAGATAGCAATAGGAAGTCTGACTCAAAAAGGATTTCGGACTCCAACAACCTTCAAATCCACGAACTCCAAAACAAATGAAGTCCATTCCGGATTTAAGCCACTGAAAAATCCACGGACTCCAAACCTAGTGAAGTCCGCATAGTCCCTTCCTCATTTATAAATAGAGGGGAAGGGTTCACTTCGGGGGGGAGGCAAAATACAGAGGCAGGTGATATTAGGCAAATGCTTTCTCCCTTTTTCTTCTTTTTTTCCTCCATCTTCTCTCTCTCCATCTTTCCTTCTCCACCACTCATTTCTCTCCACATCACTCCACTTCCCATCTTCTATCGAAGCTATCAGCCATTCCTATCCTTCCATCTATCCTCCAACAAGTCTTAATCCATGCTTATCCACATTTTCTTCCTTCCATCAACAAACTCTTTTCTTCTCTTCATCCCATCATTACTCTATTACATCACCCCTTTCCATCTCATCTGCTCTTTCGTTTTCCACCCATTCCATCTCTCATCCACAGATGCCTTGTCGTTTAGCCTAAAAATAGCCTCCATTATCATGTCAATGTTTGTATATAAGTGTGATTAGCATATATTAGCAAGTTTGGTGTAAGATTAGTGTATATAAAGTGTGTTTAGTCTACTTTAAGTTTGTAAAGTGTGTATTTCAGCTTCTGCAACTACTATGTAAGTGTGCTTTTCTTTTGTAATTGCTGTTTTTAATTTTATTTATATATAATATTATATCGGTACTATAGTAGAAAGCACTGTTTAGTACTATAGCATACTATAGCCAGGTACTGTAGCAGAAACCACCATTCAGTACTGTAGTCAGTTACTATTGAAGAAATCACTGTACAATAACTATAGCTTACTGTAGTATGTTACTGTAGCACGAGGGTAAACAGCCCAAGTGCTAGAAACTGCAGTGTGTTACTGTAGCAACAACGGTGAATAGCCCGAAGGTCGTGGATTGCTCTGAAAAAATAGTGCAATCGGGGTAAACAACCTTGAGGCCTAAAAGTAGCTGCAGATTGTTCTAAAAAAAATAGTGCAATCGAAAAAACCATCCTAAGGTTGGAAAACTGTATTGTAAACAATCGTACAGTTTAGATTGTACTGTAATTCAATAGTGCAGTTCTTTATTTAACTGCTTTCGTTTTAGTTTTTATATTAGTTAGTTTATTAGTTTAATTTTTGCTTATTTTTAAGTATGTTTTAGTTTTTCTGTATGCGCCTCGGTCGTAGCCGAGCTGGGGAGAAATTAATCAATCCCTCACTGCTACCGATACACAATACCATCTCGATTATGATCAACCAAGCTAAATGGAGTCCACCGTCTGCTGATGCCATCTCCAGTTAAACCCTAAAGAGACAAGCTCTCAAGTATATGATACTATCCGCTTGTACCATATAATCAATAGCTCGAAACCCAAGACTTATAATGCAAATCGGACTTAAAAGAGGAGTTTACAACAATAACAGATAAAAGGGACAGATAAACAATTACTTCTTAAACTACAGTAACAAACACGTCAAACTAAACCAAGAAGCAAGCACGCATACAAATAAGTTAAAACACACCACCAAGCATACAACAAGCATGCAGATAAACCAAATGAGCTAATCATGCAACAAACATGTGGACAAACTAAAACATACTTAAAAATAAGCAAAAATTAAACAAGTTAGTAAACTAACTAATATAAAAACTAAAATGAAAGGAGTTAAATAAAGAATTGTACTATTGGTTTACTGTATAATTTAAACTGTACGATTGTTTATAATACAATTTCCCAGTCTTAGGATGGTTTTTTCGATTGCACTATTTTTTCAGAACAATCTGTGGCTAGTTTCAGGCCTTAGGGTTGTTTACCCTGATTGCACTGTTTTTTAGAGCAATCTGCGGCCTTTGGGCTGTTCATCCTTGTTGCTACAGTAACAAGCTACAGTTTCTAGCACTTGAGCTGTTTATTCTCGTGTTACAGTACATGTTACAGTAAGCTATAGTTACTGTACAATGGTTTCTACAACAGTAATTGGCTACAGTACTGAATAGTGATTTTAGCTATAGTACCTAGCTACAGTATGCTATAGTACTGAACAGTGATTTCTGCTACTGTATCGAGCTATAATACTATACATAAACAAAATTAAAAACAGTAATTACAAAAGAAAAGCACATTTACATAGTAATTGCAGAAGTTGAAATACACATCCTACAAGCTTGAAGTAGATTAAACACACTTTATATACAGTAATCTCACACCAAACTTACTAATATATACTAATCACACTATTTACAAATATTTACATAATAATGGAGGTTAATATCCGGCTAAACGGCAAGGCATCTGTGGATGGGAGATGGAATGGGTCGAAAACAAAAGAGAAGATGAGATGGAAAGGGATGTAGTGGGTAATGATGGGATTAAGAAAGAGAAGGGAAGAGTTTGTTGATGGAAGGAAGAAAACGTGGATAAGCATGGATTAAGACTTGGTGGATAGATGGAAGGATAGGAGTGGCTAATGGCTTCAGTGGAAGATGGGAAGGAAGTGGAGTGATGGGGAGAGAAATGAGAGGTGGAGAAGGGAAGATGGAGAGGGAGAAGATGGAGGAAGGGAAGAAGAGAAAGGGAGAAGGCCTTCGCCCAATGTCGCCTGCCTTTGTATTTTGCCTCCTTCCTCGAAGTGAACCCTTTCCCTCTATTTATAGATGAGGAAGGGGCTATGCGGACTTCACTGGGTTTGGAGTTTGCGGATTTTTTAGTTGCTTGAATCCAGAACGGACTTCATTTGTTTTGGAGTTTGTGGATTTGAAAGTTGTTGGGTCTGGAGTTCTTTTTGTGTCAGACTTCTTTTCCTGTAGATGCTTTAGTGATGAATCTTTCTGTAGATGTATTGTACTGTCAGGAATCTTTTTGTAGACGATTTTTTGTCACATCAAGAATAAACTTTTGTAGGCTGTTGTATGCCATAACAGGGATCCTTCTGTAGGTTGTTGCATGTTACATCTTGAGTGTCTGTTTTGGCAGCTTTGGTTGATTGTCTTTAGGGAGTGTTTTGTCTAGACAGTTGTTGGAGTGGTGCCAGCGATGTAGACTGCTGTCAGTGAATCTCGTGGTGTCATTGTAGGGGTTTGCCATGGTATTCGTTATCTTTGCTCTTGGTTTAAAGTTAAAGTGGTATCTGTAAGAAAATTTTTCTATTAGGTTTTGGTAGAGGGATTAGTAGAAAATATTTTTTTTCTATTTTTTCTTTTCTTTTCTCTTTTTTTGTTCATTCTTCTTTCTCATGGAAGAGTTGTGCCAAGTCAGGTACATCTTTGAAGTTGTCTAGTTCCTTCTTGGTTCTTTGTGAATTTAGATGCTCAAGTTCTTGGTCATACTCGGGAGAGTAGGTCATCTATTCTTGACTTGTAATGCTTCCTTTGGGATATCAAAGATTATTTTGAATTTTTTCAGGATAGTTTCTTGGGTTTAGTAGAATGTCCCAATTTCCTTCTTTCTCAGGAATAGTTATAGGTAGGTCGGTTGCTACCCATATTCTTCCATCCATCCAGCATTTTTTTTCTTGAAATCTTTTAGCCACCTAGAAGATCTCAATATAGTTGGTGACTATGTATTCTTCTATATCAAATTCTTCTATAAGCTTGAACTGATCATCTTTAAGAGTGTATTCATATTCTCTTTCTTGGAATGAGGTAATATAGCAGACTTGAAAGGGATCAATGATTTCCGTTATTCCTCTTTCTTCAATTCCATTGAAAATTATTATGTCCAGCTCTCCTCCTTTTTCCAAGTTGTTTTAGTACATGGGAGACTACTTTTGGAAATATTTCAACTGGATAGGCACAGTCAATAGTAGTCAGCTTGAAAAGTCCTTTGTGCATGGCTCTGATTATAACTTCCAGGGGATAAACATTAGTTTCTGGGATCATGAGTTTGGGCCAGCACCAATCCATTATGAGGTTGAGATGAACTTCTCTGAGTATTTCTTTGACTTCATAGGACTGGATTACTTTGTCAGAGATGATATCTTGAAGTTCTGGAATCAGAACCTCTTGTGCCTTTTTCCAACATTTGAACCTTTTTTCTTTTGACCATAGAAGAAGAAAAGGGGGCTAAATTTTGAAGAGGTTTTGAGTTTAGCAATTTGCCCTTCTCATAGCTTATTTCAGGTAGCATGTTCTCCTGAGGTTTGTTGGGATTCCTGTCAAAGAAGTATAATCGTGAGTGTTTTAATTTTTTCAAATATTTATATGATCGGATATTTGGATAGCTTACCTTTTTACAAGACTGCTAGATTTTGACCCAGTTCCCTGACTTGATGGAAATGTTTATCTATGAGAAATATTAACACATTTTCTATGAAACTAATAAAAAAAGCCAAAAATATTTTTTGGGTTTTTAAGGGCATACCAAAGAAAGTTCGATCTTCAGAAAGGTTCATGATAAGGCATTTTGAGTATTTTTGTAGTTTAATTTTATCAGAAGATCTAAACTTTATGGGGTAAATCTGATTACAATCTATTTTAAATACTAAAAGTTGGATTTTTACATAAAACACTTTAATAATTCTTTCAGATGCTATTATTCCATAGACAATTGGAAAGTATTTCCAATGTTTATTATTTATTAAAGCTTTAACAATGTTATCTACATCTATAATCATGAAATATTCATAAGGGAGTGATAGGTCGCAAACAAAATTTTCAATGGCTTCTCATTAGCTGGTTGAAGAGTGATTCTACTGAATCAGAGTAGAATTCAAACTTTACCTCTTGACCATTTATTTGAGTGGTTATCTCTTCTTTGATAACGGTAAAAGGATTGATTTGAGTTAAAAAGGGGTTTCCTAATATAACTCCTTGCCTTAGGTTTCTAACCAGTAAGAAGGATGTTTGTATGCAGATATTTCCTACGTAAACATGAATGTCAGAGATCATATGGTCTGCCCTAAGACTTCCTCCATTTGCTGTCTGAATCTTTTGAGTTGTCTTCTCAAAATACTCAGAAGGAATTAAATCTTCTCTGATGCAATTTACATCAGCTCCATAGTCTATCAGGGTTTTGTGTTTAAACCGATATCCTCCTTTAAGTTTGAATAAGATTTCACAGATCTATTTATGTTTTACATAATGCTCAATTGATCTTATAAAATCTTTCGAAGTGTTTTCTTCGATTACTAGAGCCTTATCTTTCCTAGGGGTTCCTAGGATTGGTTCTTGCTCCATGTGTTCTACCATTTGTTTGGTAAGAATTTCTTCTGATAACCTTAACTTTTCTTTAAGTAAGGCTATTTTTGTTTTCATTAGGGTTTGTTCCCTTGACAGATCATCAAGGCTAGGTTTACCTTGGGTCTTCTTAACCTTTGGAAAACTTCATTCATTGAGTAAAACTCCTGGTTCTCTACCGGGTTTGGGGGAGTCTTAGACTTTTGACCTTTTATTAGGGCAAAAAATCTTTCTATCTGATCATGTTTCTCTTCTTGATTTTTTAGAGAGTCGATCAGGTCCATAATGAATTGTTCTTCATTGGATAATACTAAGGCTGTTTTGTCACTAGTATGATCAGAATCAGAAGACTCTTCATAGCATGAACATTCTTCAGAATTATTGGTTTTACAATTCGAGTCTAGATTCAAACTGCTTATTAAATCTTCCAATTTTTCTTTGATATCTTTCAAGATTTTTTCCTCGGATATCTCTCTAATTTTTCTTTTGAAATTCTTTTGGCAGTGGTTTGCCAAGTGTCCCTCCTGGTTGCATCTGTAGCAAACCAGTAGTTTTCTTTTATATTCGATTTTTTCTTTACCCTTTCTTGGGTGAGACCTTGAATATAACCTCGACGTAGTCAATCCTTTCCTCTTCATAGAAATTTTTTGTGATTTCCTATCATGATATTTCTTTTTATATTCTTTTGATTTTTTCCATTTTTTATGATAGGGTTTTTCTAATTGGAATTCGAATTGATAGCATAAATTCCCTAATTCTTTTCTTCCAAGCATTTTCCGCTTCTTCAATTGATCTTTAATTTTCAAATCATTACACAATTCAGATCCAACTAATTGAACTTTCTGGGCTATTTTGCCCATATCTAGCCGACTATAGTTAATGGTACCATTTCCTTCATTTTTTAACTTAGTTCTAACTTTCTCGGTAAACAAAGGTGGTAGTCAAAAAATAAATTTTTCCTTCTAGAATTTCTGGTTTGGATCTGGAAGTTGGTATAATTTGGAGAAGTATCCTTATATCATCTAAAGGGAGACATAGATTTACATGTAAGATTTATTAGTTGTTCTCTAATTTTCTGATATATGTCAGTATAATCTCCTATAAAATGATAAATAATATTTATTATAAGGGTTACTACTGCGTCTGAGGGTTGATCAGGATGGTAGTTTCCATCTGGATCCCTTTTGACAGCACTTATAATTCCTTGTCTCTATTGATCAGTGAGATAGTTATCCCACCAACCTCTTAATTGCCCCGAAAAGCCGGTTGTTATCATTATAACAATTGTTCTTTTTGTGTTTCCATGGACTTTACAGGCATTAAAATACATTATCATTTGATGACACATTGTTATAATTGATACTCTATAAATCCATCAAGGTTCCATTCGACAAGATTTTTCCCGTCGAATTGAACGACGGATGCGGTTTTAGGGGTTTCTTCTGATTGCAAATCTGCATAAGTGGGTCGAGGATAATAATTTTTTATCCTAGGAGCTTGAACAGTTGGTTTATGCCTTGAGATCTTGTTAATCTCAAAACTATTTCTATTTCAATCCATGGTGTTTTTCGGGATTTCGTCTATCTCATCCTCAGATTCTTCAATATATTTTTTATCGGATTTTTTTGAGGAATAGCCTTCTTCATCATTAGAGATGTCTAGATCTCTATCAGATCCAGTGGAGAGATAGTTTATCGTCTCCTTAAGGCTAAACGAGATAGGCTCAGAGAATCGATGGTTTTTCGAATCCTTGAGAGTAAGAGAAGTCATTTTAGCACTGATTTGGCTAATGAGCTCCTCAGAGAAGGATGGTCCTAGTTTGACCTCTGGATCCAGTTCTTGAGTATTGAACATTGGGAGAACTGGTTTAGAAGAAGCCTTATCGCCATCATTTTGTGGCATTATAATTTGCTTTATTTTCTGGCTTTCAGGAAACCTGTGAATGATTTTTCCGGTTTCCCCCTTTTCTAAGAAGATATTTTCAATCCTCGGTTTGCTGTCCTATGGTTTGAAGAGCAAGATTTGTGTAATTTTGTTGTTTAGCAATCTGCTCTAGGTGTTCTACTTTAGGTTTCTTTAAGTCCTGTATCGAACACCTTCAAAGGACTAGCAAGAATTCCTCCATCAAGCTGGATTGCTTCAAAGGAGGGATGAACTGACTCGATCTTTGGGCCTCTCCAAGTTTTCCATTTTTTAGCAATTAGATTGAGCATTTCTACTCGTACTTGGTATGGTCTAATGTCCTCAAAACCCTTGGGATAATGCTTATCGAACCATTCAAATTCTTTCTTTGGCAGTCATCTGGGCATACTAGACACTCCGAATGAATTTCCTTTTTTTTCATTATAGCATTCAAAGAACCACTTCTTTCTCTGTTTTTTCAGAGTAAAAATCTTTATTTAGTAGCTCCTTGTTTATCCGAAAATTGATAAGCTCAACTGTCTGGAGATTTTGATTAGAACTCGAAGGCTCATACATAGCATAAACTATGTTTCAGGATTCAGATCCTTATTGATCTTTCTCCTTCTCGGAAGTAGGTATGTCTGATGTAGAGAATCTTTTATCAAGAATAATCCTTCTACTGGATGAGAATAATACCTCTACATTTCCATTCGAAGTTTCTATTATTCTTTCTGCTTCAAGGCTAAAAGCTTGTTTGGGCTCGATTGCCTGCTCGAGAGTCCATTTTTCTAGCAAATTTATATCTTCCCATTTCAGTGCCTTGGGGATTAAATAATTAATCTTGGAATTAGCGATAAATATAGTAGTCACCCCTTTAGTGGTGGTAAACTTTACCCCCGGGCTAATGGTGGTCATAAGTTTGTAGTAGACTCTATAGGTAACAGCTATTTTTTCTGTAACCTAGTTTCATCTCAAATTCTGAGGTTTGCAGATTAAGAGTGAGATAGTCTAAAATATAAGGATCGAGAGTAATGTTACTGTTGTAAGCGGAAGAATATATAGTCACCAACTGTATCAAACACTCAGCTTCGATCTCATCCGCATTAATGGCCCTTTTTTTTTTTTTCAATTTTGTCAAACTCAAACGGACGGAAAAGTAGCGGTTAACTTTTGTTTTGCTATGTGGAGATCCATGTAGATCGGATGGTGGGGAACCTCCCAAATCCAATTGACCCGAGTTTAGTCTCTGTGTGTGTGTATATGTATGTATATATGTGTGTATATGTATATATATATGTATGTATATATGTGTGTATATGTATACAAGGTTTTAAATCCCATGAGACAAAGGTGTCCCAGTTTATCCATGGAATGGGCTGGTTCGTCCTGACAGCAGTCTCAGTCATGCATCCCACCATTGGATATCCTCTATCTTTTTTCCTTTCTTTTCTTTCTTTTTATTTTTTTATCTTTCTTTTCTTTCTTTTCCTCTATCGTTTTCTTTCTTTTTCCTTTTTTCGTTTTCTTCTTCCTTTCTCTTTTTTTTATTTTTGTTCTTCTTGCCTTTCATTTTTTTTTTCTTCATCTTTTCTTCCTTTTCTTTTTTCCTTTTTCTTCTCTTTGGATGGATTTTGGAGTCCTGAGCCCATCTTGATCCCGTTTTCTCAAAGGAACGGGACAGGATGATTGGGACGCCTCCCTTCCCACTGGGATGTAAAACCTTGTATGTATGTATGCATATATGCATATATATATATATATGTGTGTGTGTGTGTGTATCTGCGCGCGCGCGCGTGTTTGTGCTTTGGTACAGTATTTTGAGCCATTGTGTGTGGGCTTTGGTGGGTGTGTGCATGCGCGCGTGTGCCTATGGGTGGGCTCTGGCACAATATTTTGAGCCATTGTGTCCGTGTGCACGCATGCATGTGCATGTGCGTGTGCATGTGCATGTGGGCAGGTTCTTGCACAATTTTTTGAGCCATTGTGTGCATGTGCGTGGGCATGCGTGTGCGGATGTGTGTGGGTGTGCATGCATGTGCACGTACGTGTGCGTGCGTGTGTGCGTGTGGGCGGGCTGTGGCACAATATTTTGAGCCATTGTGTGTGTGGGCTCTGGCACTATTTTGAACCATTGGATGTGATCCTCCATATTTGAATTGCTTACTATTAAAAAATCATGATTTGGAGATTTCTTACTGTTAAAAAATTATGATTTGGATCAGCGTTTGCCATACCGTGCTGAATCGGTCGGTATACCCCGTATCGTACTGGACCGACGGAAAACTGACACGATTCAGTCGGTAAATTCGATATATCGGCGGTACGGAAGGAAAAAAGAGAAAAAGTGAGAGAGAGAGAGAGAGAGGAGAGGGAGGGAGGTGGGAGCCGTCGGAGGTCGATGGTGGCTGGCTGCGGCCGTCGGAGGGCTCGGGGGGAAGGGACCTACCGGACGGACGGCACCTCCATCGCGAGGCTCCCTGTGGCCGGCGAGCCGACGCCAATGGCCTGAGGGCGGTCGACTGGGTGGAGCCCTTTCGCAGCTCTGCCCCCTTCTTTTTCGAAACAGACAGTTGTCTGTTTCGATTTTTTTTTTTTTTTGGTTTTAAACTCATGAAGTCGGCAACTGGGTTGCCAACTTAAGGAATTTAAAAAAAAAAATAAAAATCATGAAGCCGGCAAACTATTTGCCGGCTTCACTTAAAACTATCTTTTTTAAAAAAACTCGCGAAACAGGGGCGACGTCCCTGTTTCACGCCCGCGGCGCCGCGCGCGTGGATTGCGCCCTCCGGCAGACTCGCCGGCTCCTCTTTTTTTTCTTCCTCTCTCTATTTCTCTCTCTTTTTCTTCTTCCAGTTCGGGTCCGCTTGCCTTCGTCGGTTCGGTACAGTACGAAATCATATCAAACCGTACCGCCGGTCGGCTGATACGGCCGGCGGTACCGGTTCAGCATATCTTGATTTGGATATTCCTGGCATATGCATCATTTATGCATCTTGGTATAAAAATTGGACAGTTTAAATAACATGAACAATGCATATTTTTTGACTTAGATGTATAGGGTAGGGATCTCTAAATAGCATGACTTTCTGACCGTAAGCAACTTAAAGGTAGTAGGTCATCCAACGGTTTGGATTATCGATGTTAGGTTCTATGTCATCTGGGCTGGCCTTATTTTGACTATGTATGGGTGCCTACATAGTAGCTCTACTATACACATGCCCGCACGTGTGCATGTATGCGCACCAGGTTTTAAAAACCACTAGAATAGGATGGTACGAGTGGTACTGTGCCATTCTGGCAGAAATTGATGTTAGCACACAATGTGTCGGTATGGGATGCAGCCCTGTACCATGCATCACTACTTGGTACTGTTCTTGTGTGGTTATATATATAAACATAACGGATTTTCTTATTTGCTTAGATTTTCCTGATGATAATGATGTAGCTTTGGCTTTTGTCGTTGTCATCAGATTTCTTATGTCCTTGTTAATCAATAACTAGTTATTCATTTGCTGGCAGTCATTGATTAATCTGACAATTTCACATTCATTTTCTTGTTTTGTTATCATCTGTTGTGTGCGCCTGTATCATCTCCCTATAAATAGATTTAATAGGAAAGTGACACCTCATCTTGTCTGGCGTATTTTCAGGGCCTTACTTCTGCTGCTGTGAAGAAAGGGGGACTTTATTCTTTTGACATTGGTACACAATACAAGTACAAAAACACCCTTATCGATGTGAAAGTCGACACAAATTCAAATGTTTGTTGCGGCCACCTGTTCTTCTTACTGTTATTTAAACTGTGGACTGTTCAACAATCTTAAATAAGTACTTTTTTCCATGTATACCAGATCTCAACAACTCTCACCTTGTCAGAGATTTTGCCATCTACGAAAACTATTGCTTCTTTTAAGCTGCCAGATTACAATTCTGGAAAGGTACTGACTGTTTCAAGCTTAGGAGGATTATGACAGGGCCAACAGTTGGTTTCTAAAAGCATGTTGTTGTTGTTGTTGTTTTTTTTCTTTTTTCTTTTTTTTTTTTCAGCTAGAGATTCAATATTTCCATGACCATGCAAGTGTTGCCACTGCTGTGGCCTTGAAGCAATCACCTGTTGTTGACCTCTCTGGGACAATAGGTGTCGATGGCATTGCGTTTGGTGCAGAGGCTGGTTTTGACACAGCTTCAGGAACTTTTACCAAATACACTGCTGGAATAAGCTTGGGAAAACCGGATTATAGTGCTTCCATAATTTTGTGAGTTTTTAGTGTATTTTCAAATTTTCTAGCATTAACATCCCATACAAGGGTAGATATTGAAGCTGATCAATTTTGTTAATGAATTCCTGTGTCATTTTTTTACTAGGGCGGACATGGGAGACACACTCAGAGCTTCATATATTTTCCATTTGGATGAGATGCAAAAGAATGCTGTGGTTGGAGAAGTTACAAGAAGGTTCTCTACCAATGAAAACACATTCACTGTTGGAGGGCAATATGTCATTGATCCTCAAACAACTGTGAAGTCGAAGCTCGAGAACTCTGGGAAGCTTGCAGCACTTCTACAGCATGAGCTGAAGCCCAAGTCAATTTTGACCGTCTCTGGTGAGTTTGACACCAAGGCCTTGGACAGGGCTCCCAAGTTTGGTCTCGCACTCGCTCTCAAGCCATGAACGGTCCGTGGACAGAGGGTGAAAATTGAATTTCTCAGTTGGGTCCAGAAGTTACAGGCAATAAATTATACTGCTGACATTTTCTTGTTGAAGTTTTGGATCAGTGTGGATAATTGGTTGATGTGGGTGGGTTTTTCCTCTTCTTACTGTTTTTCTTTTATTTTTGGAGATAACTTGATCTCTGGTAGATATGTAATGTTATTTCCTCTCAAGGTGCTTCGCTCATTAAATGTGAGAAATTATCACAGTAGTTTGTCTTGCTGAATTTGCATTTGAGAATGATACTTTTGGCTTTGCTTCTCTTAGCTTTGAAGCATAGGAGCAGCCCAGAGAATTCTGCTGATGACACTATGGGATGATTTTCTGAATGGACTAACAGGCAGATAAATGATGCAGTTTTGATTTCTCAGAACTTCAGTGCCTGCTCTTCCATCTAGTACAGGAAGTCATTTCAGGATTTGTGGCATCTGTAGTTCCATCAACAACGTTTACCTTCATGCTGAAGTAAAATTTTACTTTTATCAATATATTCAAGCTATACTTTCCTGTTGATGTTCTGCTCTGTAGAAATTTATTGGACAAAGGTTGGTAACCTTGTGAAAGCACTATAGCATAGCAAATGAATTCTTTAGATTGTTAAAGATATATTCTTTGTGGAGATTGAATTCTCTATAATTTGAATCAATACTTATGAATATTAGTTTTGCCCTGCTAGAGTTTATTATCCTATCAATTGGCCAAAAGGCTGGGAGAGTGATTTTTTTGTTTATTCTGTTTTGTTTCATGCAACTATAAAAATTGCACCCCTGTTAGGGTTATTGTTACAGAAGCAGGCATCTGGAGTCCATTGGTTAAAGCTGGAAAAGAGCACCCTTTTTAAGTCATGGGTATAAATAGAGGGAACAAAGCTATGTTGGCAATTGTTGAATGCTTCATGGAAAGGGGGACCCTCTGACGGGAGAAAAATGAAAGAATGTTCCGGCGGGAATAGATACACTGCTAAAATTTCAACATTGCTGTATATAACGCCTCAGGTTGCTGGCTGCTGATAACTGATTCAATTCTCTCTTCCCCACTCGGTGCTGAGACTGATAAAATTCGGAGGTTCTTATGGAAAGGTTCTTTTGGCTAAGTGGTGCTGGAGACTTCTTGCATGCTTGTATGAATCTTGGAGCCAGCTAATTAGTGAAAATTATTACAAAAGAAAATGTTTCCTCTCTCTTACTGAGGCAACAAGCCGAGGAGTACGTCCACCAGTTGGAAGCAAATCACTAGGAAAGTGGATCGTTTCTGGGCAAGTCTTCGTCATGCGCTTGGTAATGTTTCGGTCGGAAATACACCTTTACCTTGTGGTTGTGTTTTTTTTTTTTCGTCTTGAGGGAACATGGAGGCTGTAAGTGCAGCCATTTGTCTTTTATTAAAAGGAGAAAATACGGTATGTATTAAAGAGAACCAAAAAATAACAAGAAAACCCGGACTCTCCTCCGAGAAGGAAGAGATCGGGTGCAGACAAAGTCACACGGTTAGAAAACATAGAAGAAAAGAGTCTAGCAAATAATGTTCCTATTTCCAGGCCCTCCTTGACCTCTTCCTCTATTCTCTACTTCTCAGAAATACCACCAGTTGATGACTGGCTTGATTAAGCGGATGACGGGTGTGATTTATATCGTCCCTAAAAGCTCTATCATCAGTGTCAGATGATCCTATCATAGCGACGCGAAGTCCACGAGTAATGTCCATAATTATTCTACTTATTTCAATACACTGGGAGTAAGAGATCCATTCAGTGAGCAGTACTGTTATCTTCTTCAATAGTGTACCACATCAGAGCTTCAAACCTAACTGACCTATTCTTTCTCGCTTTCTAAATGCACCAACAGGCGATACAAAATATCGAGTCCAGAGCAGTTTGAGTGTCGGCATCTTGGATGTAAATCTCCATTGTATCCAATAGTTCATAATGGTCTCAGGGGTAGAGATTCTAAAATTAGCAAGGATTGCTTCCCAGATATTTTTTGAGTACTCGCACTGTAGGAGTAAATGATCGATGTTCTCAAACTGATTAGAGCAGAGAGGGCACGGTGCAGTCATTCTAACACCTTTCTTAACCAGATTTTCGGCCGTTAGGATTCTATTGTTCTATGATTAACCTTCTCTGGGATTGGTAACCTCCATATTATTGAATAGAACAATGGTCTGATACCTCCATTCATTAAAAAATTATTGCATTGACTCACCTTGGATTTGTGAGAAGGGTGCCATGTCGTCCATTCATTAAAAAATTATTGCATCGACTCACCTTGGATTTGTGAGAAGGGTGCCATGTCCAAAGTTGGCTATCCTGTTATTGAGTTTAGCAAATGAAGATCAGAACTTACTGTAGAAGGTAAAGGATGTGTGAGAATTTGACGTCTCGAGATTCAGCCCATATTGAGCCCACAGTGAGGTTCGTGACGAAAAACGAAGTCCAACGAGACCAAGATCGTCCCAAATGGAGCTCAGATGGAGAAGATACGAGCTTTTAAAGTCGGCACAAGACTCGAGATGGTGGAGGACCGCCGGCGGCGGGCCAGCGGAGCGGCGGCGGCGCTGCCGCAGGCAGCGGCACGTGGCCTAGGCGGCGCCAACGAGTGGGACACGCGACCCAGGCAGGCGGGCGGCCCAACCGGGCGCACGGCCCAGGCAGGCGTGCGGCCCAGCCCGTGTGCGGGCCGGCCCAGTCCCAGGCGCCCTGCCTGGGCCTGTACCTCGGTCCACCATGGACTGGGCGATCCACGGCTGGGCCTGTGGATCGTGTGGACGTTTTTCACGCATTTCTCATAGTCTATGGTACTATTCCGTGGACCGGAGCATGATCGGAGGGCGTGGGTTGATTTGGTTCTCGATCCAACGGTCCAGGTCCTTATATGGGTTGATTAAGGAGTCTTAAACCTAATCTAATTGGGTTTAAGCCCTTTAAAAGGGTCTGTGAGGCAACAGAGAAGAGGAGTGGTTCGGTTTTTGCAGAGAGCGCTGTGCGGAACTCGAAGAGAAGGAGAGAGAGGCGTGAGGCCGCTGTGAGAGAAAGAGCGGGACTTCTGGACAGCGGACGCCGGTCACTTCAGGGATTCAGGGGGTCTTTCAGGAGAGAGAGAGCTTTTGAAAGGAGAACTTCTAGAGAGAGAATTGGGTATAAAGGGTTGAGGGTGAGGTCTCCTCTTGTAAAATTTTTTTTTTCGTAGTGAAGTTTGCATGCCCCGTAGAGGCGAGCCCTTTTGTGGCTGATACACGTATTTTTGATTGTTTTGTTTTGTTTTTTTTCTTCCTGCTGCATCGCGTGGTACTGAAAAGGTCTTAGAAAGTGGTGTCCTAGCCAGACATCCATCCAACAAGTGGTATCAGAGCAAGGCGGTACAAAGACGCAGATTGCAGTGGTGGTGAGCAAGACTGAAGATGGAGAAGACAGGAACAATCAAGATGGAGATCAACAAGTTTGATGGTAAGAGTAATTTCTTCTTGTGGCAGGCAAGGGTGAAGGATGTGCTCATCTAACAGGGGTTGATCGATGCTCTCTTGTGCGATGAGAAGCCGACCACCATGGAGGTGCGAAATTGGAAACGGCTACAGATGCAGGCGGTGAGCACCATCCGCATGTACCTGACGGATGAGATGGTGATCCATGTACTGAGCGAGACTTCTCCGATGGTGCTGTGGTCGAAGCTCGAGGAGTTGTACATGGCGAAGTCTCTCACCAATACTCTTTTCCTCTGGAGGCAGTTCTACCAACTACGGATGACTGAGGGACAGAGCATGCAGGAGCATCTGAGCCACTTCTAGAAGATCCTCACCGACCTCCTCAGCATTGGCGTGAATGTTGAGGAGAAAATCAGGATGCTGGTTTTGCTGGCATCGCTTCCCCCTTCATACGAGTCCTTGGTGACTGCTCTTCTAGTGGGGAAGAGCACTATCAAGATGGATGAGGTCACCGCGGCGATACTCCAGAACGAGGTTCTCAGGAGGGAGAACCCAGCTTCGAGCTCAGGTGGCGGTAGCTCAGCTTTGGTGGCTTCTGGAGGAGCAGGAGGCGGTAGACGGAGCGACAGGAGATCGCAACGAGGGCGGTCTAAGTCTAGGAGGGACTTGAGCAAAACCAGATGTTATCGGTGTGAGGAGTTGGGGCATCTAGCCAGAGATTGCCTTCAACTCAAAAATCGGACGGTGGCTGTTGTAGCGACGGCCGGCAACGATTTAGATGGAGATGTCCTGAAGATATCTGACGAGGTATCTACTTTTTTCCAGTAGTGGATATTAGATTCTACATGTCCCTATCATGTATGTTGTAGAGAGGAGCAGTTTGACTTCTTGGAGAACAGTGAGGGCACTGTATATCTGTCGGATGAATCGAGCTGTGCGATCAGAGGCATTGGGATGGTCAGCTAGAGGATACATGACGGTGCAGTGAGGAGATTGGAGGAGGTCCGATACATACCCGAATTCAGACGGAATCTTATCTTACTTAGCAGACTGGATTCGAAAGGCTACAGGACGGTAGCTGGTGGAGGAATCCTGAAGGTGCTATACGGTGATAGGATTATGCTGAAGGGGAAGAAGGAGAGCAGAGGACATTATTACCTGATAGGGAGCCCAGTGCCAGGTGGAGCTTCGGGAGCCAGGTGGAGCCCAGAGCGAGGTGGAGCTCTTGGAGGTAGATCGGGCACGAGACATGAGACTCGAGAGGATGAGAGGCGACGTCGCAAGGTAAGATTCCTATTACCGCAGGACAATGCCCCGAGCAGGTCTCAGGTCAAGAGGAGCACAGCATACGATGGAGATGAGATCGAACAGCCTGGCTCGACTCCCATGTTTGTCCATCCATGATCAGCAGGCGATTGCCCCAAGGCATGGGGGCGAGGAGATCCAGAAGTTCTCGGAGTTTGGAAAAGGCCGAATATTGAGTCGAGATGGAGATTGTTAGGATTTGATGCATCGAGATTCAGTCTATATTGAGCCCACAGCGAGGTTCGCGGTGAAAAATGGAGTCCAACGAGATCAAGATCGCCCCAAACGGAGCTCGAAAGGAGAAGATACGAGCTTTTGAAGTCAGCACGAGACTCGAGGCGGTGGAGGACCGCCGGCGGTCGGCGGTGGGCCAGCGGAGCGGCAGTGGCGGCATGGCCGCAGGCGGCGGCTCACGGTCCAGGTGGCGCCAACGCGGGGGACGCACGACCCAGGCGGGCGGGCGGGCGGCCTAGTCGGGAGTGCGGCCCAGGTGGGTGGGCGGCCCAGCCCGGCGCGCGGCCCAGCCCATGTGCGGGCCCGCGCACGGGCGCAGCCCAGCCCACGCGCGCGGGCCGGCCCAGGTCCAGGCGCCCTGTCTGGGCCTGTACCCCGGTCCACCATGGATCAGGCGGTCCACGGCTGGGTCGGTGGACCGCGTGGGCATTTCCCACGTATTTCTCACAGTCCACGGCACTATTTTGTGGACCGGAGCACGATCGAAGGGCGTGGGTTGATCTGGTTCTTGATCCAATGGTCCAGGTCCTTATATGGGTTGATTAAGGAGTCTTAAACCTAATCTAATGGGGTTTAAGCCCTTTAAAAGGGTTTGTGAGGCAACAGAGAAGAGGAGTGGTTCGGTTTTTGCAGAGAGCGCCGCACGGAACTCGAAGAAAAGGAGAGAGAGGCATGAGGCCGCTGTGAGATAAAGTGCAGGGCTTCTGGACAGCGGACGTTGGTCACTTTAGGGGTTCAGGGGGTTTTCCAAGAGAGAGAGCTTTTGAGAAGAAAATTTTTAGAGAGAGAGAATTGAGTGTACAAGGGTTGAGGGTGAGGTCTTCTCTTGTAAAATTTTCTTTTTCATAGTGAAGTTTGCATGCCCCGTGAAGATGAGCCTTTTTGTGGCTGATCCACGTATTTTTGATTGTTTTGTTTTATTTTTTCTTTCTTCCTGCTGCATCGCGTGGTACTGAAAAGGTTTTAGGAGGTGGTGTCATAGCCAGACATCCATCCGACAAGATGATTAGATCTGATGGAGAGCGACACGTTTGATAGAATTTCAGTGATCAAGCCTATCTTCTTGGCGTCAAAGAAGAACAAAACCGGAAATGCATTGTAGAGGGATTGATCAGTGATCCAAACATCATACCAGAAGGAAGTGTTTTCGCCATTGTGAACCATGATGGAGGAGATCTCTGGAAATATTTCCTAGACATGAGTTATACTCCTCCATATTGCTGATGAATTACATGGACCAAAAACTTTGGATTCAGTTGGTAGGAACTTTGAGTAGTATAGTTTGTGAATCAATGATCTCGAAGGCTTGTTTTGTTCACCATAATACTTGAACCACCACTTTATCAAAAAACATTGATCGAGCATCGAAAGGTTAGCTTTACCGAACCCTCCAAAATTTTTGGGTTTGCATAGTGATTTACGAATAACCAAGCATTTGACTTTTGATGAAGAACCTTGCTCTCCCCAAAGAAATCTTCTGCAATTGTTATCTATTTTTTTAGTAATGGCCGGAGGGGATCTTGTACACTGACATCCAGTAGATCGGGATTACTCTGAGAACTGATTGGATGAGGACCAATCTTCTTGCCATTGATGACACGCTTCTGGATAGCTTCTTTTCAATTTTTTCAAAGAGGAAATTCCAGTGTGATGTTCAGAGTTTGGAGTGATGGAGAGGAAGGCAAGATATTGGATAGGAAGTTTACCTTTCTGACATCCGAGGAGGCTAGCAACAGCTTCCATCTCATTTGAGTTAAATTGCAGTCCGATTACACTGGCTTTACTGAAGCTAATTATGAGGCTAGTCACAACCTCAAAGGCGTAAAGGATAGCGTAAAGGATAAATTTGAGGTTTTGAATGTGTGGCTCAGAATAATCACAGAGAAGTGGTGCATTATCGGCAAAATAAAGAGAAACCCATGATTTCTGGTGAACCGATGCTGGCGGTAGCTTGAGTTAGTATTCTGTCCAGCGTGTCAATGGCAAGATTGAATAACAGCGGTGAGATAGGATTCCCTTCTTTGACACTGGTTTTATTCATAAACCAATTCCCTGCTCGACCATTGAAAAATATGGAAGATTTGGAGTCAAGAAGAATAGCCAATATGCAGATAACCATCTTGGCCCACTCCACGGTTCTTCGGCATTTCAATCAAGAACTTCCATGAGACGGAGTCAAAGGCTTTCTCAAAGTCCACTTTACATTGAATAACTTTGATCATGGATCGCCGGCGGTGAGAGATGACCTCACTTGCAGTAAGGAAGCTTTCAAAGATTGATCGCCATTTGATGAAAGCAGATTGCATAGGGGAAACTAGGCGATCAATTACTTTACCCAGCCGAATGGATAGAATTTTTAAAGACGAGTTTAATAACTGCATGCTCCACACTGATCGGCCGAAAATCTTTTACAGTGGGATGATCATTTGATTTTGGAATCATGGTGACGAAAGTGTAGTTGAGACAGGAAGCATCGGTCGAACCATTCTGCATTGCATGTATCGCATTGATTACATCCCTCTTTATCGTCTCCCAATATTTTTGGTACAATGAGATAGTAAAGCCATTGGGGCCTGGAGCCTTGTTCTTGGCCATGCTAAATAATGTGTGTTTTGATTTCTTCCTCGATGATGTCAGATTCCAGTTCTTCAAGGTCTAGGGTTTTGGTGAGGATAAAGACTGTTCCAATTGGCGAAAATGATTGGCCGTTTAGATGTTCCCAACAGTGAAATGTAATAGTTACGAAATGCCCGATGGATTTCCTTGGGATCATAGATTGACTCGCCGTTGACAAAGATTTCAGAGACGTGGTTTTTGCGAACGCGAATGCTAGCTCACGTGTGGAAGTACTTGGTGTGGCGGTCACCATTATGAAGCCACTCCTTGCGTGATTGTTGATGCCAATATATCTCCCCTAGACTTAGGATGTGCTCTGTATGAGATTTGAAATTTGATATCTCTTCTCTTTCAATCGGCGTTAGAGATCTGCCTTCTTCTATGCAGTCCAGCTCGTTGATCTTCTTAAGCATCTACTTCTTTTTTAGATGCAGATTTCCAAATGTTGATTTGCTCCAATGCTCAAGCTTCGATCTAATAAAATGAAGTTTTGAGCAAAGATTTGTCGTCACATCTTCTGAAGTCGGGGCCATTGACCACCACATTTTAATTAGATTATCAAATCTTGGATGATGGCACTACGTGTTTTCAAATCAGAAGGTTCTTGGTGTTGGTGGGTTTACT
This sequence comes from Elaeis guineensis, assembly GCF_000442705.2. Classification (NCBI taxonomy): domain Eukaryota; kingdom Viridiplantae; phylum Streptophyta; class Magnoliopsida; order Arecales; family Arecaceae; genus Elaeis; species Elaeis guineensis. The sequence continues at coordinate 63,151,781 of NC_026005.2, read as the reverse complement.
AATTTATAAACTATTAAATATCATAGTTGAGAAAAATGAGATTTATTTAGGTACAAAATTAACCTAATTACAAATGACTTGGCATAAAATAAAACACATGCCCCCTATTTATAGAAATGAAGGGATACAATATTTCACAAAAAATCACTTATTAAGAGGTACATCCTTACAGAGAAATACTTTACTTTTAAAAGATATAACCTTACGAAGAAACACATTTCTAATCTAAAAGATACAACCTTATGAAGGTACCCAATTTTTCAACAAAAAAAATTAAAAAAATAACAACGAACAAGCTTATAGTCTATCATTTCTCCTTAAGCTTATTTATGCACAACTACTCTCATTTTCTTCAATTGAATGTTTATAATCTTGGAGCTTCTCTTGTAAATCTATCTTTTCATAAGTAGATTGCACTGATTGCACTCTTCAAAGATTTATTTTCTATATTTAGCCCCATGTTTTTCTTTTTAAAGAAAATTTTACTTCTTCCAAATTCTTGACCAAAGTATGTAACATTATATTATTCTCAGGCCAATAAAGACCCATAATACACTTAAAAGTAAATTCTGCGACATCTTGTTCGGTATTCTTCTACGTCACCTTGTGTTTCCTATATAATAATTTTCACATACTTGAACTTCAGAGTAGAATTCCAGCATATGATCCAGCCTTTTCTTGAAAGTTAAATATTGTGGTAATGGTTTGCGGTGTTATTGATAAAATTCTTGTAATAACTTCTTATAAGAGATTTTTACTTCCTTGATTTTAGCTATACTTTTCACTTTGTAGGCATTCTTTGTTAAGTGAAATAGATCTTTATAATACTTTATATCAGCATGAAAAGATGCCTATTAGTAAATACCCTTTATCTAGGAGACATATAGATTAATTACCCTTTACCGAAGAGGCACATGTAGCAACCTCCACAATGAACAAACACAATGCACCAATCTACTTTTCAAAAGTTGCCTTTACAATGGTCATCAAACCCTTCTTCAAGAGTTGTATCGATCAACCTGATTCAAATGTTCCTCTCTCCTTTTTTTTAATAAAATATCATATAGAGCACACTGCAAGCCTTTTTCTAAATTTCATGAAGACTTCAAATTATAAGGATTTGATAAAAAATATCTGCTACTTGTATCTTTATATTGTAATGAATTAATTCAATCCGATTTTTCTTGACTTATTCACGAAGAAAATGATACCCGCTATCCATGTGTTTCTTTCTCCCATGATACATAGGATTTTTAGCTAATTCGATTGTTGATTTGTTATCGATGAATATTGAGGTAGGAGAATTTTGGATATGATCAAATTCTTTTAATATATATCTTAACCAAATTGCTTCGCAAATACTGGATGCTACTGCCATATATTCAACTTCACATGTTGATAAAGCTATAATTTGCTATTTCTTTGAATCCCATATAAATGCTATAGATCCCAAAAGAAAAACATATCCCATAGTGCTTTTTCTTTAATCTTGATCTCCGGCCCAATCGCTGTCCGTACATCTAACCAATTTCAAAGTTTTGAATTTGTATGGTATAACCCATGATCAATGGTATTCTTTATATATCTCAAAATTTTTTTCACAACTTGCCAATGTGATTCTTTTGAATCTTCTATATATTAGCTAATGAATCCAACTCTATAAACTATATCCAATCTGCTCATTGTCAAATATTAGAGATTCCCAACAAGACTTTTAAAGAGACTTGAATCAATTTTCTTTCTTTTACCATTTTTGCTAAGTTTTGTTCCGTGAGCAACAGGGATACTAATTTCTTTATAATTTTTTATTTTAAATTTTTTTAGTATGTTTTCAGCATACCTTTTTTGAGTGATAACAATTTTATTTTTCATCTTGCTTAACTTCAATACTAAGAAAAAAAAACATAGGACTAGCATATGTCATTTCAAATTCTTCTGTCATGATAATCTTGAAATCATCTATCATACCTTTACTACTTTCAGTGAACAGTAAGTCATCCACATACTCACAAACAATTAAAATTTCTCCTTTTTTATTTTTATTGATGTACGTTGCATACTCATAAGGGCATTTCTTGAAACCAATATTTTGAAGATAATTATCAAGGTGAGTATTCCATACTCGTGGAGCCTGTTTTAAAGCATCCGCACCTTTTATTTTATATCTTTTGGGTTGCTTTATATAAATCTCTTCTTGTAGATCGCTATTTAGAAATGCCGACTTTATATCCATTTGGTGTACTTTCCAGCAACGTTGTGCTGCAAGAGATAGAATTAAAATAGTATCAAGTCGGGCTATAGGTGTAAATACTTCTTCATAATCAATTTCTATTTCTTGTTTGTATCCTTTTATAATGAGTCGCACCTTATATCTTTCAATATTTCCATTAGCAATATGTTTGATTTTATATACCTATTTTACATTAATAGTTTTATGTCCTTTAGGTAATGAAGTCAATTTTCAAGTCTTATTCTTTTCTATTGCTCTTATTTATTTTCATAGCTGCTTGCCAAACATCCTTTTTTTTTGACTTCTTCCACACTTAATGATTCCTAATTAAGATGTAGATAAAATAGATTATTACTATCTATTATTTCTGTCTCATTATATATCTCTTCAAATTTTCTCATTCTTATAGGTTTTTCACTTAAACTTCTTCTAGAGGCACTTGACAATGAAGAGCTAGAAGTTGATAATTTTTGTGGAGTCATTGGTGGCAAAGGATCATAAATATTTGACTCTTTTTTAATTTCTTCAATTTCTTGATCCATTATTTTTTTTTCTTTGATTTTCTTCTTCTGTACTTCAATTTCATACAGTATCTTCATCAAATATGACATCTCTACTTATTATCACTTTATTAACAATTGGGTTGTAGAATTTATAGACTTTTGAATGCTCACTATACCCAATAAAAATATATTTTTCACTTTGATCATCCAACTTTCTTTTCTCCTTGGAAATTTTTGCATATGCAATGCATCCGAATACCTTGAGATGTTTAATATTTGACTTATATCCGCTCTATATTTCTTGTGGTGTTATGTTCTTCACACTTTTTATAGAATTTCTATTAAGTAGATATACTGCACATACAACTGCTTCCATCTAGAATGACTTTGGTAAACCTTTTTTTGATTATACTTCTTGTCATATCTAGAATGGTTCTATTCTTTCACTCAGTCATGCTATTGTATTGTGGGCTGTATATCATTATGAATTATTATTGAATACCTTCTTTGCTACATTAATTTTTAAAATCATTTGAAGTATATTCTCCTCCTCTATCAAATCTTAATATTTTTATTTGATTTTCACTTTTCCTTTCTACTATAGCTTTGTATTTTTTAAATATAGAGAATGTGACAGATTTTTTTTAATAAAATAAATCCATACTTTTCTAGTATAGTCATCAATAAAAATAATGAAATACTTGTTATCTCCAATGAGACTTAGAGAAAGGATCACATATATCTGTGTGTACTAAATTTAGATGTGCTAATGCATGCTTCACTTTGCTACTAAAAAAAGAAACTTTGGTTTGTTTTCCAACTGCACAGCCTTCACAAACTTCTTTTAGGTATTTGATAACTGGAAGTCCATTCACCATTTTTTTAGAAGACAATAATTTTAAACTTTCATAATTTAAATATCCATACCTTAAATGCCATAATCTTGATTCTTCTTTCAAATTTGCTTAATAGCACATTTCAATCTCGATTTTTATGTTAATGAAAAACATTCAGTTCTTTGACATGTGAGACTTTTGCAATTATCCTTTTGTTCTTATCCTTTAAAGTTAGGGAAGAGTCCTACATGTGAATAGTGTAACCTTTCTCCAATAGTTATCCAATACTTAATATATTGCTCTTAAACTCAAGTACATAGTGTACATAATATATCTTTTTACAATTATAGTATTGAATATTAGATTTTGCACCACCATATGAACATGGGCATCCATAATTACGTCCACCTCTTTTGGTGGCAATCCTGCATCGTAGATGGTGACCACCTTTGTTGCTACTCTATCGGTCATAATGATATCTCTTTTGATTTTTGTTTCTATTATTACTCCCCATTACTTTTGCCTTTTCGATAGTCAAATTTCAATTTTGACTTGAGAGCTTGTTCTATTGACTCAGCTTTAGATTTCTTTTGTAATCTTTACTCATGTGCTTGGAGGGACCCTGTCAATTAGTCGATGGAGAGGATATTGATATCTTTTGACTCTTCTATGGCAACAATAATATGCTCAAATTTTGATGACAGGGAGTGAAGGATCTTTTCTACAGCTCGTGCATCATCGAGTTGTTCTCCATTTTGCTTCATTTGATTTATAATGACTAAAATGTGAGAAACATCGTCCGCAATATTTTCAGACTCTATCATATGGATAGCTTCGAATTCCACTTGAAACTATTATAGATGAATCCACTTCACTCTTTCATCTCCTTTGGAGACACTGACAAGGACATCTCATGCCGCTTTGTTCGAAGTTGCTTCGGTAATTTTCTCGAACGTTGACTCCTGTGCTGCTTAGTAAAGTCAAAAGAGAGCTTTTTTATCCTTCTTTCTTACATCCTTCAACTTGTTTCGTTTGTTTGCAATCAATACAGCTTCTTCTTGCTCCATGTATTCTTGATACCTATTGTTAACTACTTTCAAAAGATCTTGAGGGCCAAGTAGTGCTTTTATTTAAATGTACCAATTCTCATAATTATCTTTTAACAGTTTTGAGATTTGGGTTTGGAGAAGTTGATTGGCTATTTTTTAATAGTCTCTTCTTCTTAACAACCTGCTCTGATACCAAATATTGGTGGGCTTACAAATTTATGAACTTTTAAATGCAATAATTGAGAAAAATTATATTTATTTAAGTACAGAATTAACTTAATTACAAATGACTTGGTACAAAACAAAACATATACCCGTTATATATAGAAATAGAGGGACACATCTTTTCACAAAAAATCACTTATTAAGAGATACATCCTTACAAAGAAACACCCTACTTCTCAAAGGCGTAATCTTATAAAGAGATATATTTCTAATCTAAAAGACACAATCTTACGAAGAGACATAACCTTTCAACAAAAAAAATTAAAAAAATAAAAATAAACAAGCTTATAGTCCAACACTTGGGTGATTAGGGAGGGATCTCATTGGAAGGTAGAATGAAATCAGGAGAGGTGAGTAGTCTAAGGTTGGTCGAGGAAGGATAGATAGATTTATTGTAGGGTAGGCTGTATTCCAATCCATGGACATAAAGCATCTATCAAGTTTAGCTAAGCTTGGCATTTCTCTGAAATTGCACCAAGGGATCCTAAAGCATCTATCAAGTTTAGCTAAGCTCAACATTTCTCTGAAATTGCACCAAGTGATCCTCCTAGAAGGTGCATTTATTTCCAACAACTCTAGGCTTCTAATGGCATTGTTAATCTCCTGGCTTCAGATGCATAGTGATGAAGATAATTTTTTTTATTGAAGATAATTTCTTCTTTTTTACTTTTCATTGACCTCTAATAGGAGTATATATAGATTACAATTGTAGTTGCCCAAGGCCATCTATTATAGCTATTACAAGAGGTGGAATAGGAGCATCTCAATTACATGCTAAGTAAGGAGAAAAATCAAATATAGAGTGCAAGCCAAATATAAAATGGTGAGCTAGAATGAATGTACGTTGTCACACCCACTCAAGATGGAGAGTTGGGACCATGAATCTTCGGTTTGTCCCTTAAGAACCTGAAACGAGAGGTATCTAGGGGCTTGGTGAGAATATTGGCAAGCTGATCTTGGGTGGAGATGAACTGAATGGATAGTTGATGTTGTGCAACACGTTCATGAATGAAATCAAAATCAATTTCAACATGCTTCATGTGAGCATGAAAAATAGGATTGGTCGAGAGATAAATGGCCCCAATGTTGTCGCACGATAGAATGGGGGGGCCATGTAAACGATGGCCTAGTTCCTGAAATAAAGACTCAAGCTAGATTAGTTCAGCTGTTGCATCAGCTAAGGCCTTATATTCAGACTCTGTGGATAAGCAAACAACTGTCTTATATTTATGAGATGCCTAAGAAATGAGGTTGGGGTCAAAAAAAATTGCAGTCCCTAGTGGAATGCCTATCAGTCCCACTACCTACTCAATCCACATCGGAGAAGGCTTGGAGAGAGTGAGAGGTGAATCGGTGAATTTGTAACCCATGATCAGCTGTAGCTTGAAGGTACTATAAGATGCACTTGACCATAACCTAGTGATCAGCACTAGGAGACTGCATAAACTGACATACTTTATTCACAGCAAAAAAAATATCAGGGTGTATTAATGTAACATACTGAAGAGCTCCAATAATGGAGCGATACTGTGTGTGATCCAGATGGAGAGCACCCCCTAAATCAAAATCTTGTGTCATGGCCATTGGGGTATGAACAGGTTTACAATCAACCATACCTACCTAGAAAGTAGATCTCTGATGTAGCAAGTTTGAGATAATAACAAATCGATAGAGTTTCGAACAGCCTCATTTTTCTAAGAAAAATGAAGATCATCAAGATCCTTAATGGAGAATTCTATAGCAAGTTGATAAAGGAGTAGAGAGATCTGACTGGAGTCATTACTGGTTACCAAAGTATCATCAACATAGATGAGCATATAGAGGATATGAGAGATCGTCTTCAAAATAAATAATGGAGGATCGATCTTGCTGGCAATGAACCTCAATCAGAAAAAAAATTGGGAGAGATAGTGAAATTAGGCATAGGGTGCTTGTTTTAACCCATATAGAGATTTGTAGAGATGACAGACATAATCTGAATGGTCGCGGTCCTCAAACCTTGGTGGTTGAGATATGTAGACTTTCTCTGTCAGATTACCATGTAGAAATATATTATGAGCATCTAATTATCCGATGGACCAATCCTGAGAGATTGCAAAATTTAGAACAGATTGACTTGTGGTAGGTTTGATAATAGGGTTGAATATCTTATTGTAGTCAAGGTCAAGTTGCTGGTGGAATCCGTTAGCAATTAGGTGCATTTTGTAGTGCTCGAGAGAGCCATCAGTCTTTCTCTTGATTTTGTACATCTATTTTGATGCAACTAAATTTTATTAAAGATAATTTCTTCAACAAAAAAATTATCTTCATCATGGTATCAGAGGCTCGAAGCTCCAACGAGCATTCCTTCTTCTTCCTCCTTTGGTGCTCTCTCATGGCCACTAGTTCATCTATCTCCACCTCCTCTAGTCTCTCTCCTCCTGCACCAAATACAATGACCCCTCTCACCTTCCCATCGACGCAGCATTTTCTATCAATCAAATTGAATGCGTCCAACTTTTTGATTTAGAGAAAGTAAATTACTCCTTTCTTAAAGGGTCAAGGCCTGTTTGGGTTCCTCCATACTTTATTCATTGTCAAGAAAATATCAAGGCGTGTCAATGTAATATGCTGAAGAGCTCCAACAATGGAGCGATATTGTCTGTTATCCGAATGGGGAGCACCCCATGAATCAGAACCCCGTTTTGTGGTCATCGGGGTTTGAATAGGTTTACAATCAACTATGCCTATCTTGGAAAGTAGATCTCTGATGCAATGAGTTTGAGATAATAATAAACCGGTAGAGCTTCTAATAACCTCAAATTTTAAGAAGAAATGGAGATTACCAAGATCCTTAATGGAGAATTCTTCGCTGTATGTCTCACGGGGTAAATCCCCTCCTGCCAATTAAGAGATGGCCGCCGATGTCACCAATGATAGGGATATGACAAGTGGGGAAAAAGTTTGGAATGGAAGACTTCTGCTCTACCCACTGGAGTCACCGGTGTTTCTCGCTCTAGAATCTCTCATGGGCTTGCTAAGTTTGGAATAATATTACATCCAAAACCAGCAACACTGGTTGGTTACTCGAGAATCCATCACCTGCAAGAAGAATGAAATTGGCACATCCAAGATGCTTCTTAGGACATGGCACGAGTTGAACTCTTTGCTGCAACATTCGGATTACATTGAAGAAAAACCAGCAAGTTCATAGGAATCGAGCATCAACAGGGTCATGATTATTTTACTAACTGACTAATGGGCCAAACAACCACTCTTCATCAGCAAGTAGGGTTATTATAGGCCCCAGGACCTCCATACAAGAAATCATATACTGGATACGTTGTTCCTGTGCCAAGGTTTCTGATATCATATCAATTAGAAAATGACCCGTGCACCGGTAGGCTCCTCGGGATTCATATTTCCAGTATCATTGATGGGAATAGCACCTGTCCTGCCATGGCCTTCGTCAGGGAATAAAGTGCCCAATTCCCATCCCCAGTTGCAGGTGCCACTGTTAAGAACCAATCCTCTGATCCATGCAATCACATTGCTTGCCCAAACCTCTGAAAATTTTCGACAGGCCAATATCCAACATCATCATTGATGCTTAACCACCATCTTAGCTTGCTAGATTCCTGAGAGAAGTCATCAAGAAGCTGTGAGGGACAGAATTGAACAATCTCAGTAATGCTTTAGACACTCAGCTTACTGCAGATCAGGAGAACTTGTAACAAAAAAGATTGTACGTAAGCCATGCAAACTTTGAAGCCAAAAATAGGCAAACAGAAGGTGCAGATCATATTAATTCAATGTTTACCTCAGTTACCCGATAATGGAGATGGACAAGTGATTCTGTTTTCCAGTGTATACCAAGAGGGGTGCAAGAGTGCCGCCAAGGACATGCTTTCTGGTGGTCTGAACAAATCCTGGACATGTGCCGTAGCCCGTAGCAAACCTTCTTTGCACGTCCATCAGACTGCGTTCCACAAAGCTACAACTCAAAATTAAGGCACAATAGACAAGCTAACGTGGAGTCTTCTTAGCTTAAAAATCAGTAAGTGGCCTTGTTTAATTTGATATTACTTTTAACTTGGGCAAAGATGGAGCAAGGGAACAACTTAAACAAACTGATTCTATTATGTCTGTTATGTTGTCTTGTATTCACAGGATAGGCTGCTAAAAGGACCTCTCCGCTCGGATGCTTGCTCAGGAATTGAGGTCCACAGCAGGGGCCAGAGGGATTCACTTGTCCTTGGATTTTCGGAATTACACCTTATTGTATTTTGGAGCTTTGCAAGTGCCTGTGAGATTTGAGAGCTTTTATATTGGAGTTTTCTCCTCTCCTATTTATACTTTCTCCATTGTTAGTGAAGCTTTCTTGATGCAGGTCATAGGCCAAACTACGTAAATATTTATATTTTTCTCTCTTTTTATTTGCTCTGCTATCTCTAGGTCCAGCCTCTTTGCACAAGATTGTGAGAATGCTGCAACTTAGATCCAGTATAAATGAGTAAAATGTTTATGTGAATTCTCTTTTTCCCCTCTGCCAGCTTTGTTTGCCCCGGAGAAAAAAGTTTCAATTGCAATGGTTAGGAATTCTACTTAGTATTTCCACCCTGGAGAAAAGAAATCGAGCCTTGTGGTCACTATACAGGTGCTGAAACACCTGGAAGTTTCAATTGCACAATGATTAGTAATTCTACTTCTGTAATTAACATTCAAAGATATAAAAATAAAGGAGAATGAGAACAAAGAAAACTTACAATAATCCATCCCACAGACAATTGGTTTTTTCTAAAAAATCAGGAATTTTGCCAGGCTTTTGTTTAGGAGGAGACATGCAACTAGAACGAAATTGAATCTAGCATCGTGTGCCACCACTGGCACATTCCAAAGTTGATTTTGGCTTTGGCTCCATGATATCCATCTAATGAGCAATAATACATTGTGGAACATTATACTCCAATAAAAAACAAAAGAAGACCAATATAAAAGCAAGCTCATAGGTTGTAGATTTGCATCACGCCATTGTAATCTCCTCATTTTCTTTGATTTATGCCAATGAGAATGATGTCAATTTTTTCCTCTTTCTTTCTTATGTTGTTGATGTTATTTAATACTCAATTTTGTTTTTATACAATAATTCTTTCTGAGAAATACTACTATGCCTGCATAAATAAACATATTCTTTCATAACACATACATAGACATGTACATATATAACCAGGAATAGATTTCACCTTCTGACATTGATTCCTGCTCCGAGGTTTGATTTCATCACAAGTATCCCTTATTATTTCGAGTTGTTGGTTTTGGCTACCATTCTGTTTTTAGTATTTGACATGCCCATGCCATCAGTGTGTGCTTTTAAAATAGGGCCATGTTTACAAAAACAAAGAATGACATATCTATGTCTGAGGGCCTAACATTAAATGACAATTGGCAAAGCACTATTCAAAAACTTACAATCTAGTGAGTGTGGCTTGAATTTGGTGTGATCCGGTTTATAACCTGATCTAATTGTTTTAAGATGAGAAGATTTTTTATGAGGTCAGTGGTAGAAGCGGAGGGCTTGGGCTGTCAGAAGCTTGAATCCATTATTGACCTCTAGCAAGGGTATGAGGGTGCAGCCCTCGCGATACGGACTGGATCCATTTTTGGACTTTAAATGGCCTATTTAGGTATTTTGATCTTTTCTCATTATTTTAAGATTTGGTGGCTATATATATTATAAATATACTTTTTGTTATTAGAGCTGTTGCATATTCTTTATACTCCATCTTTTTGATATAGTAAAATCTTTCCTCATCTTTGTCCCGAGGTATAGACCAAAGGCTGAATCACAAAAATCACTGTGTTTTATTTTTCTTTGTGTGATTGCTTGTTATTATTTTAGATTTTATACTAATTAATAAATAATCTTGCAATAAACTGATATCAGAGCCTGAGATTTAGATTTATTTAATTGTTAGGTTTGTTTTGGGTTTTAATTATCTGTTGATTCTATTTTTTGTTCTTTGTAATTTTCTCATGATTACTGCAAAAATCGAGATTAAAAAGTTCGATAGAAAGAATGACTTTAGTCTTTAGTATGTGAAGATGCGAGTCTTATTAATTTAACAACGATTGTTGAATATGCTAAAGAATAGAGATGCTTTATCGACAATGTTGGCGAAGGAGGATATGGATGATCTCCTGTAGAGCGCACACAGTGTGATTTAGTTATCCAGATGATCTCTTGTAGAGTAGATACATTGTGATTTAGTTATCTTTAGCACATGAGGTTTTGGGAGAGGTTAAGGACAAGGTATCTACTGTATTATTGTTGCTCAGATTAGAAAGTATTTATATGACCAAGTCTCTAACAAATCAGCTCTATCTAAAGTAGCAACTCTATACTCTTCGGATAAAAGAACATATGCCCCTTAAAGACTATCTTGATAAATTTAATAAAGTTATTCTAAATTTAAAAAATATTGAAGTTAAAATTGATGATGAGGATCAGGCCTAATTTTGTTGTGTTCTTTATCTTTCTCATTTGAATGTTTTGTTGATATTATGCTATATGATCGAGACACTTTTTTTATGGAAGATATAAGGACTCTATTGAACTCGTGAGAGTTAAAGAAAAGGGGGGGTTTGAAACTTGGAGTGAAAATCAGATGGATGGTCAAGTTGCTAGAGATAGATCAAAAGAAAAGAATTTGGATTCAAATTTAGGAAGTAATAGCTAAGAATTTAAAATCCAAATGGAAAGAAAAGAAAGATAAATGCAATTACTATAAGAAAGAAAGGCATTAAAAAATGTGAATATCCTAAACTCAAAGAAAAGAATGAGAAGTCCGATAATGTCTCTAATACTGATGATTCGGTCAGTGTAGCAGAGGATAGTTCTGATGGTGTCAATATCCTCTCAATATCTATTTGTTCAACTAGAGATGCTTGGATTCTTGATTCAGTATGTTCTTATCATATGTTTCCTTATCAGAATTATTTTTCTACTTTTCATCCTATTGAGGTGGTGTTGAACTCATAAAAAAATAACATATCTTGTAAGGTTGTTGGTATAGGAACTAATTAGATCAAGATTCATGATGGTATTGTTAGAATTTTGTCTGATGTGCGGTACATACCAAATTTGAGGAAGAACTTGATTTCTTCGAGTACTTTTGATTCACTTGATTTTAAGTGTTTTGGTGAAGGTGGAGTTTTAAAAATTTCAAATGATACTCTTATTGTGCTCAAAGGCAAATCATCTCATGGCCTCTAGTCACTTCAAGATCGCATAGTTCTTGGTGTTGTATTAGTTTTTCAATTGGGTCCAAATTCAGATGGTACTTATTTATGGCATATGCATTTGGGTCATATGAGTGAGATTGACATATTTATTTTGAGCAAACAAGATCTGTTGTATGGTTAAAAAATTGAAAAGCTTGACTTTTGTAAGCATTGTGTCTATGAAAAATACTTCAGAGTCAAGTTTAGCACAGCTGTACACAGGATAAAGGGCACATTGGATATATCTACTTTGATCTTTGGGGTTCTGCATTTATTTAATCTAAACACAGTTCTTAATATTTGTTGACATTCATTGATGATTTTTCGAGGAGAGTTTGAATATACTTATAAAGTAAAAGAATGAAGTCTTTCTCACTTGTAAGAAATGGAAAGCATTTGTTTAGAAATAGTCTAGTAAGAAGATCAAGAGATTGAAAACTGATAATGACATAGAGTTTCATGAGGATCAGTTTAATGAATTCTATTAGACTGAAGGCATTGTGAGACATCTCATAGTTAGAAAGACACCATAGTAAAATAGTGTTATAGAACACATTAATAGAACTTTTTGGAAGAGAGTATGGTGTATTGATTTATGTCACAAATTGACATAAAAAGTATCAATTAATATCTAAATTATCTAACTTTATTAAGAAATTGATACTTGTTATTATATTTTGCAGAAGAAGAGATCATCAATAGAAAGAACAAGGAAAGAGGATTCCAACGGCGCAAATTTTATGCAAAACGGAGTTAAATTGACCCAGGAATTGAAGAATGAAGAAAGAAGACTCAATTGGGTCAAACCCGAGTCAAATCAGATCAAAATTGGTCAAAAATCAACTGATTTGGTGATCTGGTTAGCCGCCTGGTCCACAGCAACAGGCGCATGGACCATGGACCCATCGGCGCACCATAAACCCCCTAAAACCTCTTAGTCCCACATCGGAAGTTTTGAAAACCTTATAACCCCCAAATGCCTATAAAAAGCCCCCAAAGGCCCTTGTTTTAGGTATTCTTCCTTCCGATCAAGCTTGTAACCCTAGATAGTGGGGTTTTTAGCTCTCTTTTCAAGCCTCGAGCTTTGAGGTTTTTGTAATAAATTTTTTTTTATATATAAAATCTTATTTTTATGCAATTTCATCTCTTTACATTATGCAATTTATTTTTCTTGCAATTAGGATAGTTTAATTTATGCAATTTAATTTTATGCAATTAGGTTAGTTTAAATTATGCAGTTTAATTTTATGAAATTAGGGTAGTTTATTTTTCTGTATTTAAATTTTGTAAGTAGATTTAGATCATGTCTAGCTAAGCATCCCTTCTAGGGTTTGCGATGAAGCTAGATCATGAGTAGGGATTTTACATAGGGTTCTTTCTTTTTCTTAGGATTTCTTTTTCTTCCTCTTTTGTCAAGAATTTTTGATGAACTACAGTTGGGTCAGAGTCCCTTCATAGTTCATGCTTGATTCAGTGCATAGGAGGAGAAAACCCTAAGGGATCCTAGTTACTACTCCCCTGTAAAGAATCTTGATGGGTTATCGTTGGGCCTTAGTCCCTTCATAATCTATGCTTGGGAAAGATAAGAGGAGTAGTCGTTAGGATCAATAAGAAAAATTCTAGGTAGAATTTCCTAATCTAGATCTAGTGGATTCAAAAAACCCTAGATCCTTAGTCTTATTGTCTTTAGCAAACAACTTTCGACTTTCGATTTTTGTTAAAGCTCGCTTGAGCATAGATTTGAAAATCATTTTTAAAACCAAGTCTCTGTGGGATCGACCCGTACTCGCTGGTCGTGCTCCTCTGCACACCGTGCGCTTGCGGTTTTATTTACAAATTTTAAGATTTGAACATCAAGTTTTTGGCGCCGTTGCCGGGGATTTGGCATTTTAAATTATTTTCAAATATTTGTTCTTCGTGCGTTATAACTCTCTTTCTTTTTTCTTTAGGTTTCTATATTTAGTTGGTGATTGCTGGAAAACTCAGGTATGCTTCTAATTTCTCTTTTATTATTTTTAGTTAATTACTTTTGCTTTTAGACCTAATCATTTGAATTTACTTAATCACAAAAAAAAAAAAAATAAAACAAAACAAAAGACATTTCATAATCGTGAAGTAAAATATCAAAATAAAAAAAAAAAAAATTTTAATTAAAATCTTTTACATTCTTGGTCATCTTGTTTATTTGTATTTGCATTTTCATAATTAATCTAAGGGCATCAACCCATTAACAAGATAAGGTGGGGATTTCATTACCCTTCCTTAGCCCAAAAACCATCTCCATCATATTGCATTACCTAGACTTTTAATCTTAAAATCAATTAGACGTCAACCTTAAGGAATTCGAGCTCAATAGGACAAGGAACCCTAAGAGTTCTACCAAGTTTGAGTTGTTTGATTAGTTGGTGTCTAGGCAAGTCTCTGAGGGTGGTTTGTTAAATTGGTTCAGTTGCTGGCCTGGCCAACTCGTTTGGTGTCTAGAAAGGCAACGATGAGTGAACCTCCCACCTCTTATACTTACCTGGCTAACTAGTTGATCAATCTCCACTTGGAAGGTTTGAAGGGTCATCTTGGAACAGTTAGGAGCTGTCTAGATTTAGGTTAACCCTAGGATAGATTGAGTTTAATTTATTGATTCACTTGTTTGAAAAAAAAAAAAAAAATAAAAAATTTGGTTACTTTTCTTTAGATTTAGGACTCCTTAGGATCTTCTCTTTAGAACTTTTTCTCTTTTCTTTCTTTTCCTTATACAAAAAAATTTTATTAAAAAAAAAAAATTATATAAACATCGAGAACCGTACACTTCGTGTGTGGAGAAGAGTGTCGGGTCGTCTAGTTAGAATTGAGTCAATTCCTGTTGTTCCAATGGCTGAACCAATCCAACCCATGACCCTTAAGGATTTGTGTTATCCAGTTGGCTCCATCCAACCATCTTGTATCAGGTTGCCACAACCCACAGCTAACAATTTTGAAATCAAACCTCAAATCATAAATATGCTTCCAAAATTCACAGGATTAGAGGATGCTTATATATTTATTAGAGAATTTGAGGAGGTATGTGCAACCATGAAACTGTAATTAACAGAGGATGAGGTCAAACTTAGATTAATCAACTTTGCCCTTAAGGACAATGCTAAGAAGTGGCTTTATAGTCTGCCAAACTATTCTGTCACTACCTGGGAGGGCTTTGTGAGAACATTTTTAAAAAAGTATTTCCCCCATCATAAAACAGCTAGGATTAGGAATGAAATAAATCAATTTTACCAACTAGCTGGTGAATTATTTTGGAAGTACTTTGATCGTTTCAAGAATCTTTTGACCCAATGCCCACACCATGGAATAGAAACTTGGAGACTATGCCAGATCATCTATGAGGGGTTAGATTCAAACTCAAGAACCATGCTAGAGTCCATGTGCCAAGGTCAATTTATGGACAAAGAAACTACTGAAGCTTGGCAATTCTTAGAAGACCTAGCCGAGAAAAATTTACAGTGGGAAACAACTAGGGAACCTGATAAAGCTACACCTTCAAGAGGAGGAATGCATCAAATTCAACCAACCTTAGCATCAGAGGCCAAGATTGCAACCTTAACACGTAGATTGGAAGCCTTAGAATTACAGAGACCAGCCAATGTAAATCAAATATCTGCACCCATGTGTAAAGGGTGCAATGCACCAAACCATGTCTTAGAAGAATGTTCCTACTCGAATGAGTGTGCACAGGTGAATGCCACCTATCAAGGACCATTGAACAATCCTTATGCACCCACATATAACCCAGGTTGGAGGAATCACCCGAATTTCTCATGGTCCCAGAATCCTAATGTAGGTAATCCAAATTTCAATCAGCAAAATCTAAGGTCCAACCCAGTGATGAACAACCCGCCAGGCTTCCATGATAATGACAAAAAAATTACCTCTTTAGAGAAAAGCCTAGAAGCCATGATGAAAACACATACCAGCTTTATGCAAACTACGGGTCAACTCATAAATAATAACACCCAAGCTATAGCCCGTCTGGAAATGCAAGTAAGTCAGCTGGCTTCGACCATTAGTGAACGAGAACATGGTAGGTTACCTAGCCAACATGAGCCAAATCCTAGGAACCAAAATGGTCCACGACCCCAACAAGGAAACCAAGTTAATGGTATAAATGCCATTCATACCTTAAGATCAGGAAAACAAATAGACAATAAGGTAGTTGCACTTGATGATATAGATGACTCATCTGCCGAGTCACCTTCTAAAACTACTACCTTTCAACCTCAAGCACCAGAAACTGAAAATTCACCTAGTCCAGTACTTAAAAGTCCTAGAGCTCCTTTTCCAAACAGACTGAAATCCAATAAATCTGAACATTTAGACAAAATTTTAGAGGTATTTAAACAAGTCCAAGTTAATATTCCTCTTTTAGATATAATCCATCAGGTTCCAACTTATGCTAAATTTTTAAAAGATCTCTGCACTAGGAAAAGGACCACTAATGTACCAAAGAAAGCATTTTTGGCTGCAAGTGTCAGTTCATACCTATCTAGCCATGTGCCAATTAAATATAAGGACCCTGGAGCTCCAACAATTTCTTGTGTTATTGGAGAAACCAATATAAAAAAGGCCTTGCTAGATCTAGGAGCTAGTGTGAATATCCTTCCATATTCGGTGTATGAACAACTAGGATTAGAAAAACTTCAACCTACTGGGATCACATTACAGTTAGCCGATAGATCTCTCAGGATCCCTAAGGGAATGGTCGAGGATGTTCTGATAAAGGTTGAAAATTTCATTTTTCCTGTAGATTTTATTGTTTTAGAGACTGAGCCAGTTGCGAATCCTAAAGGACATATACCTGTCATTTTAGGAAGACCATTCTTAGCTACGGCCAATGCTGAAATCAATTGTCGAAATGGTCTAATGAAGTTATCCTTTGGGAATATGACCATTGAGCTTAATGTTTTTAACTTAGAACAGGAATCCTCTTCTCATGCTGATGTCAATGTAGTCCAAGATGGTATTTATGAATCCATTGACATTAGTGATGATGAAGTCGACCTAGAGTCTAACCCCTGGTTAATCCATGAGTCTGAGAATGTCAATGAAATACTTAAAGAAAATCAGATTAATCAGGAATCGACACTTCCTACTGAACCAATCATTGAGATGGTGAACTCATCACCTAAACCATCGATAGAGGAAGCACCCATTTTAGAACTGAAGCCCCTCCCAGAACATCTCAAGTATGCATATCTAGGACCCAAAGAAATTTTGCCTGTAATTATTGCATCAGACCTAGATCCCAAGCAAGAGGAGGAGTTATTGTCAGTTCTAAAAGCAAATCAAGAGGCAATAGGTTGGACCATAGCAGATATCAAAGGAATAAGCCCTTCTATAGTTCAACATAGAATATACTTAGAGGAAGAGGCTAAACCAACAAGAGAAGCCCAAAGAAGGCTTAATCCAGTTATGAAGGATGTAGTTAAAAAGGAGATTCTGAAACTCCTAGATAGTGGAATAATTTATCCTATTTCTGATAGCTCTTGGGTAAGCCCAGTTCAAGTAGTACCCAAGAAATCTGGGGTAACAGTGGTCCAAAATGATGCAAACGAACTTATCCCAACTAGGACCCAAACGGGATGGAGGGTCTGTATAGACTATAGAAAGTTGAATGCTGCGACAAGGAAAGATCACTTTCCTTTGCCATTTATTGATCAAATGTTGGAAAGACTAGCCGGACAAGAGTTTTACTATTTTCTTGATGGATACTCCGGTTACAACCAGATCCCCATAGCCGCTGAAGATCAAGAAAAGACTACATTCACCTGTCCATTTGGTACTTTTGCCTATAGACGAATGCCCTTTGGACTATGTAATGCACCGGCAACCTTTCAGAGATGCATGATCAGCATATTTTCAGATATGATAGAACGATTTCTAGAAATTTTTATGGATGACTTTTCTGTTTTTGGTCTAACCTTCTCCGAATGTCTGAATCACCTGCAATTAGTTCTAGAACGATGTAAGGAGAAGCACCTAGTTCTCAACTGGGAAAAATGTCAGTTTATGGTCAAACAGGGAATAGTTCTTGGCCATGTCATTTCTAAAAAGGGGATTGAAGTGGACAAGGCCAAAATAGATCTAATTGCAAGTCTTCCACCACCTAAATCTGTGAAAGAAATACGTTCATTTTTAGGTCATGCTGGATTCTATAGAAGGTTTATTGCCAACTTTAGCAAAGTAGCATGTCCACTGACTAATCTTTTGGCAAAGGATACTAAATTTGAATTTACTCATGAGTGCTTGAAATCCTTTGAATTTCTAAAAAATGTACTTGTATCAGCTCCAATCATTCATCCTCCTGTCTGGTCTGAACCATTTGAATTAATGTGTGATGCGTCCGATCATGTTGTGGGCGCAATCTTAGGTCAACGAATAAATAAGCTGCCAGAGTGATATATTATGCAAGTAAAACCTTAAATGATGCGCAGCTTAACTACACCACAACTGAGAAGGAGTTCCTTGCCGTTGTCTTTGCTTTAGAGAAATTTAGATCTTATTTGGTTGGGACCCACACCATTGTTTACACCGATCACTCAGCCATTAGACATCTCCTAGCAAAGAAGGATGCCAAGGCACGTTTAATCAGATGGATTTTGCTCCTTCAAGAATTTGACCTAGAAATTAGGGACAAGAAAGGCACTGAGAACGTTGTAGCAGATCATTTGTCCCGAATTCCAGTTGCACCATCTAGTGAACCACCCATCAATGAATCTTTCCCAGATGAGCAACTCATGTCTTTGTCTACTGAACCTTGGTTTGCTGATATTATAAATTATTTAGCCATAGGCAAGATACCTTCTCATTGGACTAAGCAGGATAAATATAAATTCTTTGCCCAAGTGAAGTATTTCATTTGGGATGATCCTTATCTTTTTAAACAATGTCCTGATCAAATTATTAGAAGGTGTATCCCAGATAACGAAGTCATGAATATTTTATCTTTTTGTCATGATCAAGCATGTGGGGGTCACTTCGCGTCTAAGAAAACTGCTGCTAAGGTTCTCCAATGTGGTTTTTATTGGCCCAATTTGTTTAAGGATGCTCACGAATATTGTAAAAATTGTGCTCAATGTCAGAAAATAGGCCGAATCACCAAGCGACACATGATGCCACTCAACCCAATCTTGGTAGTTGAAGTTTTGATGTTTGGGGATCGATTTCATGGGACCATTTCCAAATTCCTTTGGAAATGAATATATTCTAGTAGCAGTTGATTATGTTTCAAAATGGGTAGAAGCAATTGCATGTAGAACACCCGATAGCAAAATGTCATTAAGTTTCTTAAAGAAAATATTCTCTCCCATTTCGGTATTCCTAGGGCAATCATTAGTGATCGGGGAACCCATTTTTGTAACCGACCTTTTGCAACATTGATGAAAAAGTATAATGTCACCCACAAATTGGCCACACCATATCATCCTCAAACTAGTGGGCAAGTTGAAGTGTCAAACCGACAAATCAAACAGATCCTGGAAAAAACTGTTAATGCCAATAGAAAGGATTGGTCTTTAAAATTAATTGATGCACTTTGGGCATACCGAACCGCTTTCAAGACCAATCTAGGAATGTCTCCTTATAGGATTGTGTTTGGTAAACCATGTCACTTGCCTATTGAGATAGAACACAAAGCCATGTGGGCCATCAAACAACTAAATACAAATTTGAACGATGCTGGAAACCATAGGAAGCTTCAATTGAATGAATTAGAAGAACTTAGAAATGAAGCCTATGAAAATGCAAGGATATACAAGGAACGAACCAAAGCATTTCATGATCAATCAATTATAAGAAAAACTTTCAATATCGGACAAAAGGTGCTCTTATATAACTCTAGATTACATCTGTTTCCAGGAAAGCTTAGGTCTAGATGGACAGGACCATTTTTAGTAAAGGAAGTTTTTTCACACGGAGCTGTTGAGATTGAAAACCCAAGTAATGGTGTTATCTTTAAAGTTAATGGTCAACGATTAAAACCATTCTTGGAATTACCTGTCAAGACTGTTGAAGATGCCATGGTTCTTTATGAACCAACTTATTCTGATTAAGTTGCTTCGAGGTTTGGTCTGGCTGAAGACATAAAACTTAGCGCTTCTGGGAGGCAACCCAGCTTATTTAATTTCTAATGCTTTCTTTGTTTTCAGTTTGCTTAGGACAAATAAATTAGATAAACTCCATTGGGGACAATGTCGGTCAAGTTGAGGGGAGAGCTTGAACAAAATCAGGTGTTATCATTTCCTTTTCCTTCCACTATGAGTTATTTCTTGCATTTAATATATTATGTAAAAAAAAAATAAAAAAATAATAAAATATATATATATATATATGAAATAAATTAATCTATAAAAGAAATAAGAGTAAGTTAGAAAGTATTGCTAATGTAGTGAGTCACGGAGAAGATTAGCTGGTTAGACTCTTGGTGGCTTAGGTCATTTAAAGACTATTAGCACTTCCAATTGCACATGCACACTAACAAGGTAAAGTAGGTGTTAATTGTAAGGCCAATTAAGGATTTGAGTATTATTTAAATTAGATAATTTTCTCTACACCCCAATTGAAGAAATTTGAATTTAAGGAAAGAGCTACCTGCCTGAAATAAAATGCAAAACACAGAGTAAATGTGGATTGCCCTAAGCCTAGTAACCGGGTCTCTTCACCTAAGTCAAGTGTTGAGATTCGCGTCAAACGGTGGTGGGAAGGCCAGGATGCTCAGCAAAAAAAAAAAAAAAAAAAAAAAAAAAAAAAAAAAACAGTGTGAAAGCTACCTTAGTTCTTTGTTTAATCTGGGGTGTATAGAAAATTAATCGAACTAAGTTATGAAAAATGATACAATTGGCCTGTACAAGTTAATACTGAAATACTAAGTTAGTTATCACTCACACAAGTGCTATAAAACTTTAAGTGTACTCTAAGAAAGCTTCTAAGTAGACTGACTACCGATTCTAATTCGAAGCTCATTACTTAGTAATACTAGAAAACTTCTTGAATTTCGATCTTAAATTAATTTGCAAAGGAAGGATCTTTTTGGAATATGATCTTATTTTGGTACATTGCTAAGGGACTAGCAATGATTAAGTTGGGGGGTGTGATTTATGTCACAAATTGACATAAAAAGTATCAATTAATATCTAAATTATCTAACTTTATTAAGAAATTGATACTTGTTATTATATTTTGCAGAAGAAGAGATCATCAATAGAAAGAACAAGGAAAGAGGATTCCAACGGCGCAAATTTTATGCAAAACGGAGTTAAATTGACCCAGGAATTGAAGAATGAAGAAAGAAGACTCAATTGGGTCAAACCGAGTCAAATCAGATCAAAATTGGTCAAAAATCAACTGATTTGGTGATCTGGTTAGCCGCCTGGTCCACAGCAACAGGCGCATGGACCATGGACCCATCGGCGCACCATAAACCCCCTAAAACCTCTTAGTCCCACATCGGAAGTTTTGAAAACCTTATAACCCCCAAATGCCTATAAAAAGCCCCCAAAGGCCCTTGTTTTATGTATTCTTCCTTCCGATCAAGCTTGTAACCCTAGATAGTGGGGTTTTTAGCTCTCTTTTCAAGCCTCGAGCTTTGAGGTTTTTGTAATAATTTTTTTTTATATATAAAATCTTATTTTTATGCAATTTCATCTCTTTACATTATGCAATTTATTTTTCTTGCAATAGGATAGTTTAATTTATGCAATTTAATTTTATGCAATTAGGTTAGTTTAAATTATGCAGTTTAAATTTATGCAATTAGGATAGTTTAATTTATGAAATTAGGGTAGTTTATTTTTCTGCATTTAAATTTTGCAAGTAGATTTAGATCATGTCTAGCTAAGCATCCCTTCTAGGTTTGCGATGAAGCTAGATCATGAGTAGGATTTTACATAGGGTTCTTTCTTTTTCTTAGGGTTTCTTTTTCTTCCTCTTTTGCCAAGAATTTTTGATGAACTACAGTTGGGTCAGAGTCCCTTCATAGTTCATGCTTGATTCAGTGCATAGGAGGAGAAAACCCTAAGGGATCCTAGTTACTACTCCCCTGTAAAGAATCTTGATGGGTTATCGTTGGGCCTTAGTCCCTTCATAATCTATGCTTGGGAAAGACAAGAGGAGTAGTCGTTAGGATCAATAAGAAAAATTCTAGGTAGAATTCCCTAATCTAGATCTAGTGGATTCAAAAACCCTAGATCCTTAGTCTTATTGTCTTTAGCAAACAACTTTCGACTTTCGATTTTTGTTAAAGCTCGCTTGAGCATAGATTTGAAAATCTTTTTAAAACCAAGTCTCTGTGGGATCGACCCGTACTCGCTGGTCGTGCTACTCTGCACACCGTGCGCTTGCGGTTTTATTTACAAATTTTAAGATTTGCACATCAAGTTTTTGGCGCCGTTGCCGGGGATTTGGCGTTTTAAATTGTTTTCAAATATTTGTTCTTCGTGCGTTATAACTCTCTTTCTTTTTTCTTTAGGTTTCTATATTTAGTTGGTGATTGCTGGAAAACTCAGGTACGCTTCTAATTTTTCTTTTATTATTTTTAGTTAATTACTTTTGCTTTTAGACCTAATCATTTGAATTTACTTAATCACAAAAAAAAAAATATAAAACAAAACAAAAGACATTTCATAATCGTGAAGTAAAATATCAAAATAAAAAAAAAATTCTAAATTAAAATCTTTTACATTCTTGGTCATCTTGTTTATTTGTATTTGCATTTTCATAATTAATCTAAGGGCATCAACCCATTAACAAGATAAGGTGGGGATTTCATTACCCTTCCTTAGCCCAAAAACCATCTCCATCATATTGCATTACCTAGACTTTTAATCTTAAAATCAATTAGACATCAACCTTAAGGAATTCGAGCTCAATAGGACAAGGAACCCTAAGAGTTCTACCAAGTTTGAGTTGTTTGATTAGTTGGTGTCTAGGCAAGTCCCTGAGAGTGGTTTGTTAAATTGGTTCAGTTGCTGGCCTGGCCAACTCGTTTGGTGTCTAGAAAGGCAACGATGAGTGAACCTCCCACCTCTTATACTTACCTGGCTAATAGTTGATCAATCTCCACTTGGAAGGTTTGAAGGGTCATCTTGGAACAGTTAGGAGCTGTCTAGATTTAAGTTAACCCTAGGATAGATTGAGTTTAATTTATTGATTCACTTGTTTGAAAAAAAAAAAAAATTAAAAAATTTGGTTACTTTTCTTTAGATTTAGGACTCCTTAGGATCTTCTCTTTAGAACTTTTTCTCTTTCTTTTTCTTATACATAAAATTTTATAAAAAAAAAAAAATTATATAAACATCGAGAACCGTACACCTCGTGTGTGGAGAAGAGTGTCAGGTCGTCTAGTTAGGATTGAGTCAATTCCTGTTGTTCCAATGGCTGAACCAATCCAACCCATGACCCTTAAGGATTTGTGTTATCCAGTTGGCTCCATCCAACCATCTTGTATCAGGTTGCCACAACCCACAGCTAACAATTTTGAAATCAAACCTCAAATCATAAATATGCTTCCAAAATTCACAGGATTAGAGGATGCCTATATATTTATTAGAGAATTTGAGGAGGTATGTGCAACCATGAAACTGCAATTAACAGAGGATGAGGTCAAACTTAGATTAATCAACTTTGCCCTTAAGGACAATGCTAAGAAGTGGCTTTATAGTTTGCCAAACTATTCTGTCACTACCTGGGAGGGCTTTGTGAGAACATTTTTAAAAAAGTATTTCCCCATCATAAACAGCTAGGATTAGGAATGAAATAAATCAATTTTACCAACTAGCTGGTGAATCATTTTGGAAGTACTTTGATCGTTTCAAGAATCTTTTGACCCATGCCACACCATGGAATAGAACTTGGAGACTATCAGATCATCTATGAGGGGTTAGATTTCAAACTCAGAACATGCTAGAGTCCATGTGCCAAGGCAATTTATGGACAAAGAAACTACTGAAGCTTGGCAATTCTTAGAAGACCTAGCGAGAAAATTTACAGTGGGAACAACTAGGGAACCTGATAAGTACACCTTCAAGAGGAGGAATGCAATCAAATTAACCAACCCTAGATCAGAGGCCAAGATTGAACCTTAACACGTAGATTGGAAGCTTAGAATTACAGAGACACCAATGTAAATAATATCTGACCCATGTGTAAAGGGTGCATGCACCAAACATTGTCTTAGAAGAATGTTCTACTCGAATGAGTGTGCACAGGTGAATGCACCTATAAGGACATTGAACAATCTTATGCACCCACATATACCAGGTTGGAGGATCACCCGAATTTTTGGTCCAGAATCCTAATGTAGGTATCCAATTTCATCAGCAAAATCTAAGGTCCAACCCAGTGATGAACAACCCCAGTTCCATGATAATGACAAAAAATTACCTCTTTAGAGAAAAGCTAGAAGCCATGATGAAAACATACAGCTTTATGCAAACTACGGGTCAACTCATAAATAATAACACCCAAGCTATAGCCGTCTGAATGCAAGTAAGTCAGCTGGCTTCGACCATTAGTGAACGAGAACATGGTAGGTTACTAGCAAATGAGCCAATCCTAGGAACAAATGGTCCACGACCCAAAGGAAACCAAGTTAATGGTTAAATGCATTCATACTTAAGATCAGGAAAAAAATAGACATAGGTAGTTGACTTGATGATATAATGATCATCTGCGGTCACCTTCTAAAATATACTTTCAACCTCAAGCACCAGAACTGAAATTCACCTAGTCCAGTACTAAAAGTCTAGAGTCCTTTTCCAACAGACTGAAATCATAAATCTGAATTTAGAAAATTTTAGAGGTATTTAAACAAGTCCAAGTTATATTTCCTCTTTTAGATATAATCATCAGGTTCCAATTATGCAAATTTTTAAAGATCTTGCACTAGAAAGGACCACTAATGTACAAAGAAAGCATTTTGGCTGCAAGTGTCAGTTCATACCTATCTAGCCATGTGCCAATTAAATATAAGGACCCTGGAGCTCCAACAATTTCTTGTGTTATTGGAGAAACCAATATAAAAAAGGCCTTGCTAGATCTAGGAGCTAGTGTGAATATCCTTCCATATTCGGTGTATGAACAACTAGGATTAGAAAAACTTCAACCTACTGGGATCACATTACAGTTAGCCGATAGATCTCTCAGGATCCCTAAGGGAATGGTCGAGGATGTTCTGATAAAGGTTGAAAATTTTATTTTCCTGTAGATTTTATTGTTTAGAGACTGAGCCAGTTGCGAATCCTAAAGGACATACCTGTCATTTTAGGAAGACCATCTTAGCTACGGCAATGCTGAAATCAATTGTCGAAATGGTCTAATGAAGTTATCCTTTGGGAATATGACCATTGAGCTTAATGTTTTTAACTTAGAACAGGAATCCTCTTCTCATGCTGATGTCAATGTAGTCCAAGATGGTATTTATGAATCCATTGACATTAGTGATGATGAAGTCGACCTAGAGTCTAACCCTGGTTAATCCATGGTCTGAGGATGTCAATGAAATACTTAAAGAAAATCAGATTAATCAGATCGACACTTCCTACTGAACCAATCATTGAGATGGGTGAACATCACTAAACCATCGATAGAGGAAGCACCATTTTAGAACTGAAGCCCCTCCAGAACATCTCAAGTATGCATATCTAGGACCCAAAGAAACTTTGCCTGTAATTATTGCATCAGACTAGATCCCAGCAAGAGGAGGAGTTATGTCAGTTCTAAAGCAAATCAGAGGCAATAGTTGGACATAGCAGATATCAAAGGAATAAGCCCTTCTATAGTTCAACATAGATATACTTAGAGGAAGAGGCTAAACCAACAAGAGAAGCCCAAAGAAGGCTTAATCCAGTTATGAAGGATGTAGTTAAAAAGGGATTCTGAAACTCCTAGATAGTGGAAATTTATCCTATTTCTGATAGCTCTTGGGTAAGCCCAGTTCAAGTAGTACCCAAGAAATCTGGGGTAACAGTGGTCCAAAATGATGCAAACGAACTTATCCCAACTAGGACCCAAACGGGATGGAGGGTCTGTATAGACTATAGAAAGTTGAATGCTGCGACAAGGAAAGATCACTTTCCTTTGCCATTTATTGATCAAATGTTGGAAAGACTAGCCGGACAAGAGTTTTACTGTTTTCTTGATGGATACTCCGGTTACAACCAGATCCCCATAGCCGCTGAAGATCAAGAAAAGACTACATTCACCTGTCCATTTGGTACTTTTGCCTATAGACGAATGCCCTTTGGACTATGTAATGCACCGGCAACCTTTCAGAGATGCATGATCAGCATGTTTTCAGATATGATAGAACGATTTCTAGAATTTTATGGTGACTTTTCTGTTTTTGGTCTAACCTTCTCCGGTGTCTGAATCACCTCAATTAGTTCTAGAACGATGTAAGAGAAGCACCTAGTTCCAACTGGAAAAATGTCAGTTTATGGTCAAAAGGAATAGTTCTTGGCCATTCATTTCTAAAAAGGGGATTGAAGTGGACAAGGCCAAAATAGATCTAATTGCAAGTCTTCCACCACCTAAATCTGTGAAAGAAATACGTTCATTTTTAGGTCATGCTGGATTCTATAGAAGGTTTATTGCCAACTTTAGCAAAGTAGCACGTCCACTGACTAATCTTTTGGCAAAGGATACCAAATTTGAATTTACTCATGAGTGCTTGGAATCCTTTGAATTTCTAAAAAATGCACTTGTATCAGCTCCAATCATTCATCCTCCTGTCTGGTCTGAACCATTTGAATTAATGTGTGATGCGTCCGATCATGTTGTGGGCGCAATCTTAGGTCAACGAATAAATAAGCTGCCTAGAGTGATATATTATGCAAGTAAAACCTTAAATGATGCGCAGCTTAACTACACCACAACTGAGAAGGAGTTCCTTGCCGTTGTCTTTGCTTTAGAGAAATTTAGATCTTATTTGGTTGGGACCCACACCATTGTTTACACCGATCACTCAGCCATTAGACATCTCCTAGCAAAGAAGGATGCCAAGGCACGTTTAATCAGATGGATTTTGCTCCTTCAAGAATTTGACCTAGAAATTAGGGACAAGAAAGGCACTGAGAACGTTGTAGCAGATCATTTGTCCCGAATTCCAGTTGCACCATCTAGTGAACCACCCATCAATGAATCTTTCCCAGATGAGCAACTCATGTCTGTGTCTACTGAACCTTGGTTTGCTGATATTGTAAATTATTTAGCCATAGGCAAGATACCTTCTCATTGGACTAAGCAGGATAAATATAAATTCTTTGCCCAAGTGAAGTATTTCATTTGGATGATCCTTACTTTTTAAACAATGTCCTGATCAAATATTAGAAGGTGTATCCCAGATAACGAAGTCATGAATATTTATCTTTTTGTCATGATCAAGCATGTGGGGGTCACTTCGCGTCTAAGAAAACTGCTGCTAAGGTTCTCCAATGTGGTTTTTATTGGCCAATTTGTTTAAGGATGCTCATGAATATTGTAAAAGTTGTGCTCAATGTCAGAAATGGGCGAATCACCAAGCGACACATGATGCCACTCAACCCAATCTTGGTAGTTGAAGTTTTTGATGTTTGGGGATCGATTTCATGGGACCATTTCCAAATTCCTTTGGAAATGAATATATTCTAGTAGCAGTTGATTATGTTTCAAAATGGGTAGAAGCAATTGCATGTAGAACACCCGATAGCAAAATGGTCATTAAGTTTCTTAAAGAAAATATTCTCTCCCGTTTCGGTATTCCTAGGGCAATCATTAGTGATCGGGGAACCCATTTTTGTAACCGACCTTTTGCAACATTGATGAAAAAGTATAATGTCACCCACAAATTGGCCACACCATATCATCCTCAAACTAGTGGGCAAGTTGAAGTGTCAAACCGACAAATCAAACAGATCCTGGAAAAAACTGTTAGTGCCAATAGAAAGGATTGGTCTTTAAATTAATTGATGCACTTTGGGCATACCGAACCGCTTTCAAGACCAATCTAGGAATGTCTCCTTATAGGATTGTGTTTGGTAAACCATGTCACTTGCCTATTGAGATAGAACACAAAGCCATGTGGGCCATCAAACAACTAAATACAAATTTGAACGACGGAAACCATAGGAAGCTTCAATTGAATGAATTAGAAGAACTTAGAAATGAAGCCTATGAAAATGCAAGGATATACAAGGAACGAACCAAAGCATTTCATGATCAATCAATTATAAGAAAAACTTTCAATATCGGACAAAAGGTGCTCTTATATAACTCTAGATTACATCTGTTTCCAGGAAAGCTTAGGTCTAGATGGACAGGACCATTTTTAGTAAAGGAAGTTTTTCACACGGAGCTGTTGAGATTGAAAACCCAAGTAATGGTGTTATCTTTAAAGTTAATGGTCAACGATTAAAACCATTCTTGGAATTACCTGTCAAGACTGTTGAAGATGCCATGGTTCTTTATGAACCAACTTATTCTGATTAAGTTGCTTCGAGGTTTGGTCTGGCTGAAGACATAAAACTTAGCGCTTCTGGGAGGCAACCCAGCTTATTTAATTTCTAATGCTTTCTTTGTTTTCAGTTTGCTTAGGACAAATAAATTAGATAAACTCCATTGGGGACAATGTCGGTCAAGTTGGGGGAGAGCTTGAACAAAATCAGGTGTTATCATTTCCTTTTCCTTCCACTATGAGTTATTTCTTGCATTTAATATATTATGTAAAAAAAAATAAATAAAAATATATAATAATATATATGAAATAAATTAATCTATAAAAGAAATAAGAGTAAGTTAGAAAGTATTTGCTAATGTAGTGAGTCACGGAGAAGATTAGCTGGTTAGACTCTTGGTGGCTTAGGTCATTTAAAGACTATTAGCACTTCCAATTGCACATGCACACTAACAAGGTAAAGTAGGTGTTAATTGTAAGGCAATTAAGGATTTGAGTATTATTTAAATTAGATAATTTTCTCTACACCCCAATTGAAGAAATTTGAATTTAAGGAAAGAGCTACCTGCCTGAAATAAAATGCAAAACACAGAGTAAATGTGGATTGCCCTAAGCCTAGTAACCGGGTCTCTTCACCTAAGTCAAGTGTTGAGATTCGCGTCAAACGGTGGTGGGAAGGCCAGGATGCTCAGCAAAAAAAAAAAAAAAAAAAAAAAAAAAAACAGTGTGAAAGCTACCTTAGTTCTTTGTTTAATCTGGGGTGTATAGAAAATTAATCGAACTAAGTTATGAAAAATGATACAATTGGCCTGTACAAGTTAATACTGAAATACTAAGTTAGTTATCACTCACACAAGTGCTATAAAACTTTAAGTGTACTCTAAGAAAGCTTCTAAGTAGACTGACTACCGATTCTAATTCGAAGCTCATTACTTAGTAATACTAGAAAACTTCTTGAATTTCGATCTTAAATTAATTTGCAAAGGAAGGATCTTTTTGAATATGATCTTATTTTGGTACATTGCTAAGGGACTAGCAATGATTAAGTTGGGGGGTGTGATTTATGTCACAAATTGACATAAAAAGTATCAATTAATATCTAAATTATCTAACTTTATTAAGAAATTGATACTTGTTATTATATTTTGCAGAAGAAGAGATCATCAATAGAAAGAACAAGGAAAGAGGATTCCAACGGCGCAAATTTTATGCAAAACGGAGTTAAATTGACCCAGGAATTGAAGAATGAAGAAAGAAGACTCAATTGGGTCAAACCCGAGTCAAATCAGATCAAAATTGATCAAAAATCAACTGATTTGGTGATCTGGTTAGCCGCCTGGTCCACAGCAACAGGCGCATGGACCATGGACCCATCGGCGCA